>NC_139574.1:6704431-6771931 GCF_946808225.1 Silurus aristotelis
AAAAATATACTCACACGATAGTTTATTACATGCACAAACTAATTAGAGCAAGTGGTAGTTTAGTGTTTAACATTCAGGGCTTCTGATTGGAAGGTTGAGAGTTAAAATTCCAGCACAGCCAACCTGCCACTGTTTGGTCCTTTAACATGGCCCTTAACCCTCAACTGGAAAGGAAACGGGAAAGGATGTTTGCCAGATGCCATAGATGTGAATGTAGTGACTTTAACAATGATATGCATACAAATGTAACACACGCTTGACTTACCCAATATAATAATTACTTAGACAATTTACATACAAATAAATGTAATCAAACAATGTAACGCAATGACCAATGTGAAGACGTGGTAATAATTAACTACTAGCCATTACCAATACTCTAGTTAGTTGATTTACAATTAGTTGCAATAATTGCTTTGTAAATGTAATCAATATTGGTTTATTGTAATAAAAGTTTAATGTAATTCTTACTTTTACATTGCTAATTATTACATATGTAATTAAGTTACATGGGTAATGGAGAAGTGGTTACTTTACTTCACCCTTTATAATGTATAGTAAAGTAGTAATTACCTGTGCAATATAATGTCAAGTCACAATTATTTTACTGTTGCTACACAATGGAAAGGATGTTACCCATGCAATGTTAGAATACCTATACATAACTATTTAAACTTACATAATATAGTGTGATATAATAATTACATGTGCACTGTAATAGTTACAAGACTATATCTACATATATAAATATCGATGGTAATGCAAACCAAGAATTTCATTACTTTTTCATTTTTATTTTTTAACCTTCATTTTATGAAGAATGTCCCACTGAGATCAATAAACTCTCTTCCATCAGAGACCTGGCCAAGGTAGCAGCCTGGCAAAACTCAACATTAAAGTACACGCACAGTAAAACTGAAATACAACCTGCACAATTCTACATAGAGGTTTCTTAGTAAAAACAATCACATGCCTCCTTCACCATATTCTTTAGCCTTAAATGCATCGACTGATGTAAATACATTTACATTTTTCTAACATTATGAGATGCGGAAAAATAATTTTGCAGTGTAGTGAAACATTTAGGAAGTAACCGTTACTTAGTTTTAATTACACATTAGGCAATAATTACTACTGTGATGTAGAAGCTACTGTACTTTAATTTAGCTACATGCGATTTAATGGTTTCCTATGTGAATGATGGCTTTTCTTTTTTTTCTAATGGATTTTAGTTATGTTCTATGTAAATGCCACCCTTTAATTACATTTTTTTTGTATGCAATGAAAGAATTACTTATGTTAACAATTAGAGTAACAATTAGTTTCCCTGCATTGTTTAATCTAATGCATACCAATATAATGTAACAAATACAGTACTTTACACTTTTCGTCATGTAATAATAGCAAATGTAGATATTTTTTTTGGTTGAAATCTATTGTGTAATCTGGGGGGCATGGGGGGGGGGGAATTTGCCTTTTGGATGATGTCCACACATTCCAGTACTTCCAGTGAAGAACCAGTGATTGTTTCTTTAGCCAAATCCTCACTGTGTCCTCTCAATAAGTGCTCACTGATAAATAAACAAGTATTTGTTAAAAGTATTGACACTTTAGATTTGAATATAATAGAAAATCTATTTAAAAGTTATGAACAGTTTTAATAATTGTAAGTGTTTTATTCCTCTTTCACAGCACAACAGTTTGCCATTGTGAATTCTTAGAGAAGATCCTCTAGCTTCTTGTTGTTTCAAACTTCCCTTTCCTATTAGAATAAGTGTATTTATATAAACCTGAGATTTAAACCCGGAATTACAGAGATGTATTGTTGAAGCTGCTGTTATAGAAATTTAATCGACACCTTCTGACCAATCAGAACAGAGCTGTAAAACAAAGACATGCTAACATCATGATTTAAATGTATCAATCATGACTTTGTTGAACGTTTTAGTGCTCATTATGGTGCAAGATTTTTGATATTAAAATTGCATGATGATGATGATGATGATGATGATGATGATGATGAGCACTGATTCTGTACTCACATTTAATATTGTCCTTTTTTTAATGCAGCGATTCTGAAAATTGTGATATGTTCCACAATTATTATAGCATACATTTTTTATATTATTCCAACCTTTAATTGGGACAGGGGGCTGAAAGGCGAGCGGTCATCACGAGCAGGAAATGAGCGGCAGATAAATTTACATTTTCTGCCGAGACTCTGAAATGGTTTTAGCTCCGTTTTAGCTTCAGGAAAAAGGGACGGTGGCTTGCGGTTCACTTTTCACCCGCTGGGTCACAGCCGTTGGCCGATCGCTCCGAGACGGAAGCCTGACCTCTCAAACCGACGGGTGGAAACACTCCAATAGACAATAAAATGAGGCTTGTGTGTGTGTGTGTGTGTGTGTGTGTGTGTGTGTGTGTGTGTGTGTGTGTGTGTAGGGGAACATGCCTAAAATCTTTCATTGAAATTCAGCACTGAGGATTTGGAGTGTTAGGACTCCCTATAGGACAAATGCACAGAGAAGTACCCTGAGCCTAGGAAAATGACTTCAATTAGCCATAATGTTAATCATCGAAGCTTGGAAAGAAAAAAAATAATAAATCAAGCTGGGAAATCCCTTGATGGAAATTGTTATAATTGCCTCTAACTACAAGAATGAATATTTCTGTCTCCTTAATTACATATGACTTAATATTTAAATATACCATTTGCCAGGTTTTAAAGTATCTTAATCATTCACATTAATTCTTAATATCTAACATTTGAAATGGCAAGGAGCGCAGATAAACACCTTTTTACGGTTTGACTGGTTACAAGCAGCAGGTAACAGTAACAGAATGTCAGGCTTTCATTATTCATGAGCGATGACTGACACTCCAGAACAGGAGAAAAGGTAATTGTGTCCTCCACCGAGGAAGCCGAGAACAATCAATTCTGAATAGAACGAGACTCAGACACGGAGAGGAAATCTATTGAGCTCGGCCTCATGGTGCACTGTTGCTGTCGGACACTCACATGTTCACTCCACTGCCAAACACCGGCTCAGCTAGAGAACGCCTACGGAAAGAAAAAAAAAATGCTTTTCTTTCTGCTGACAGGTCTCAAGCTTAATACCTCAATATGTCGGAAAATCTCAATAACTCCATGCCTTCATATCTCTGTACCTTTATGACGGCAATTACTGGACTAAACGCAACAGGAATTCATTTTCAGAAAACAAAAACTATATGTATGTAAATGATTTTGTGCAGCAAATTCAGGAGTTCTAATGGTGTCTCATTTGATTGGTCTGTAAAACTCTTCACAGTTCACCTTTCTTTAACTTCTCCCCAATAAGTACAACCTGATGATCCAAATTTAGTCAATAAAAAAAAAATTAAAAAATAATAATATATATATATAGAGAGAGAGAAAAAAATGACCATGTAAGTAGAAATAAGTAAAAGATTTGGTACAGGTCCTTTATTTGTGAAAGAAACAATATAGAATCAAATTTTACAATTTTAACACGTCTGAGTAAAGTGGTTAAAGACGTTGGACTTTCAAGTCTCAAGTTTATTTGTCATGCTTCCAGATGCCAGTGACAGTTTGTCCAATCAAATGCTTAAGGCTACAGGCAAAGTACAGCAAATATGAACATAAAACAATATTAAACACTATCTATATAAAATAGTAGTAATGTGGCATAAGAAAGTCAAATTATTTATGTCTGTGCAGAAAGTGTATGTGTATATACAGTACAGACCAAAAGTTTGGACACACCTTCTCATTCAAAGAGTTTTCTTTATTTTCATGACTATGAAAATTGTAGATTCACACTGAAGGCATCAAAACTATGAATTAACACATGTGGAATTAAATATGGAATTATATACATAACAAAAAAGTGTGAAACAACTGAAAAATGTCATATTGGAGGTTCTTCAAAGTAGCCACCTTTTGCTTTGATCACTGCTTTGCACACTCTTGGCATTCTCTTGATGAGCTTCAAGAGGTAGTCACCTGAAATGGTCTTCCAACAGTCTTGAAGGAGTTTCCCGAGAGATGCTTGGCACATGTTGGCCCTTTTACCTTCACTCTGCGGTCCAGCTCACCCCTAAACCATCTCGATTGGGTTCAGGTCCGGTGACTGTGGAGGCCAGGTCATCTGGCGCAGCACCCCATCACTCTCCTTCTTGGTCAAATAGCCCTTGATGCCTTCAGTGTGACTCTACAATTTTCATAGTCATGAAAATAAAGAAAAGTCTTTGAATGAGAAGGTGTGTCCAAACTTTTGGTCTGTACTGTGTATATATATAAAATGAATATTTACATTTGACATTAGCAAAAGGCGCTTATTTATATATATATATATATATATATATATATATATATATATATATATATATATATATATATATATATATATATATATATATATATATCTTACAGTGGGTGTGCAAGTAACAAATAAGATGCAACAGTACTGAGTGCAATGGTCTTGAGAGTTCTGAGATTTGAGAATTGTGCAGCCCCAGTGTAATCAATCAAAGGTTGTTAGTTCAGATTCCAGCAATGCCACTCTTGGGCCCCTAAACAAGATCCTTAACCCTCTTGTGTGGGGTAGTGCTTAGTTGTATGAATAAAATTATTAGAGGCTGTTCTGGATAAAAGTGTCGGTCAAAATGCCATAAATGTACATTTCTTAGAGCATTTTAAGCATTCCTTATAGCCAACACTGACCTATATATTATGTACAGTCCCTATTTCACAGATATTATACTCACAGGAGGTCTGTTTAAATATTGTTTGCAATGCTTATAATTGAGCCAGTCCCCGGTTTAATTCATTTTTTCACCTGTTCTCTTCATGTCCATGTTGGTTTCCTCTGGGTTCACTGGTATCCTCCTACTTTCCTAGATCAACCCTGGTGAATGGATGAGGCTGGATCCTTGTGATAGACTAGGTTCCCTTTTGAAATATATTGTTTTTTCAAACTTGGTGTTCCAGGTAGAGGTTCCGTGTCCACAATGACTCTGACAAGGATCTAATAATTGTGATGAATTAATTCAAATTCAGAATTTTAATTAAACTCTTAGGGACATTTTTGTGATTTTAAGGTATGGACCTGTGAAGTTCATCACTGATAAAACACTCTGTAAACATCTTCATTTAAACTATATAAGACGCAGTGTTTATATTTACAAGTGACGCTTTTGAGTAACATATGCCATCATATGAGACATATAAAACTAATAAAACTATAAGCTGACCAATATACAACATGAGGACTTCATAAGGGTTCCTTTCTTTCTTCCTTTCTTTCTTCCATTTTTCTTTCTTCCATTTTTCTTTCTTCCATTTTTCTTTCTTTCTTTCTTTCTTTCTTTCTTTCTTTCTTTCTTTCTTTCTTTCCCTCTCTCTCTCTCTCTCTCTCTCTCTCTCTCTCTCCCTCTCTCTCTCTCTCAGGGCTGATTAGTGCTACTGAGCCTGATGGTCATTAGAAAACCTCGCAGCATTTTGAGCTCGGGAGCAGGGGTGCTAACCCCAGTGTCCTGGCCAAAGGCCAAGCACGGCTCTCCGTCAATCTGGCCACCTTTAATCATGCCCTTGTCTAATTGGCTAAATTAGTCCGTGTGTGTGAACCCCAGCTGAGACGAACCCAGACCTCGCCGGCCGGAGGTGCAATCCGTAAGCACTCGTGACTTAATGAAGGCCTTTCACATGCAGCCTCTACTTGAAGGTCAGAGCACCATTGTGTGTGTTGTTTTTTTTTGTTGTTTTTTTTGCCAAATACCTCAAACCTGCAAACAGAGGTATGGTTTTCTGATTTTTGTTTCCTATTCTTTGAAGCTGATCTGCTAATGGGACAACAACAGAATCCCTCAGTGAGTGGGAGGGTAAAGACAAAGGGTTATGTGCAGGTCTGAGGAACCTTGGTTCAGTATAATATTACTTTTTCTCAGTGTTAAGCAATCCATGGATTTCTTTCTTTCTTTCTTTCTTTCTTTCTTTCTTTCTTTCTTTCTTTCTTTCTTTCTTTCTTTCTTTCTTTCTTTCTTTCTTTCTTTCTTTCTTTTTTTTTGAGTCCCCTGCATTATTCCTTACTCCATTTTTTTACATGATGTTTGCATTCAATATATTGAGTCCGATATTACCTTGGACTCTCCACCTGGTCAGTGGAAAATGAGGATGAGCAACAGGACAAAGTGGACACATCCTGGACTACTCAGTTTGTAATCCAACTCACAAGAGTACTCGTGTCCAATCAAACACCTACAATTAACTAACTCTTAACTCACAGTAAGTCATCTGAGAGCTCAAGTAGCCCTTGATAATGCTTTGACTTTCGCTGTCCTTTTTGTTCCTCCCTCCTTCCCTCCATTATCTCATATTTCACACGAGGCCCCCAGAATATGTCCAAATACCTCCTGATCTGGGGCATCTTCTGTATACTTGCCATTTTGGGGTATACTCAGATCCATTAGTTTGTCCTTGCACACCATCATTCCCTATTTATTCCTTTGGTGGTAAATGAGTTCAAATTGGACAGAGTGTCTTTCTCACTCTTTCTTTCTCAGGAGGGGGAGACACGGCTTTTCTTCCTTAATCTCCCGTCTCGGCCTTTCAGCTCAGAGCAGCGAGATGGGCCGAGAGAGCGATCCCCCGGTGGCACCCCCCACTGAGAGCCGTACTCAGCGTGCTGCTGCGCCTTCCAAACACTAAAGAGGCACTGTCATGCAAGAGGCTTTCACTGTGTGTGTGTGTGTGTGTGTGTGTGTGAGAACAAGAAAAAGAGATTTTAACACATCCTAGGTCTTACAGATACAGATATGTTGTAGGAAGCTATTGTTGGGCGGAACAATGAGGAGGAAGCATTAGCACCTTATAACATGTAATTCTCTTCTGTCTGTCTATCTGTCTGTCTGACTTTCTGTCTGTTCCTTTAGCTGCCGGTCTTTCTGTAGACACTGTGCTTTACTCCAGTTCTGATACAGAGTACGAGTCTATATGCTACAAGTGGGTACTATACACATATGTACATACAGTACGTTTATATATTTGTAATTATTAGCAGTAGTAGTATTATAATAATTCTACACCGATCGGCATAACATTATGACCACTTTACTAATATCGTGTTGGTCCTTCTTTTGCTGCCAAAACAATCCTGACCCGCGAGCATTAACAGCATTAACTTCTTAGGTAATGTGAGCTACAGTAGCTCATCTGGGGGATCAGACCACACGGACCAGCCTTTCCTCCCCACATGCATCAATGAGCCTCGTCTGCCCACGACCCTGAGACCTTTTCACCACTGTTTCTTCCTTGGACCACTTTTTTTCCTTTAACATTTAAAGGTAGGTAGGGCATTTCAGCTGTGGGTCCCTGGTGGTCTAGTGGTTAGGATGCAGCGCTCTCACCGCTGCGGCCCGGGTTCGATCCCCGGTCAGGGAACCAACCCCAGCCACTCTTAGTGCCGGTCCCAAGCCCGGATAAATGGGGAGGGTTGCGTTAGGAAGGGCATCCAGCGTAAAAACATGTGCCAAATCAAACACGTGGATGATCCGCTTTGACGACCCCTAACTGGAGAAGCCGAAAGAAAGTTTAGAGCATTTCAGCTGTGAGTCCCAAAATCTGTGACGAAGGCTAAGAGGTTAATAAAGACTGACCACTGCAGACCAGGAACATCCCACAAGAGCTGCAGTTATAGAGATGCTCTGACCCAGTCGTCTAGACATCACAATTTGTCTCTTGTCAAACTTGTTCAAATCTTTACACTTGCCCATTTTTCCAGCTTCCAACACAACAACATTAAGTACAAAATGTTTACTTGCTGCCTAATACAGTGCAACCTCGATACCCGTGGGGGTTACGTTCTATGACCCCTCGTGAGTAAAAAAAAATTGCGAGGTTTTGACTCTCTCCTGTTATTAGTTCTATTTTTAAGGTAAAATTGTACATGTTCAAACATTTTTATGTGATTTATTAGTACAAACTCTGTTTTGAAATGTTACTCTGAACTTTCGAGTCAGAGTAACTTTCAAATAAAAAGTCGCAAAATAACGAGGTCGCGAGTGTCAAGGTCAAGAGTATCGAGGTTCCACTGTATATCCCACCCACTAACAGGTGCCCTGATGAAGTGATAATCAGTTAGTTGCTAATTCATATATACACTATTTATGATTTCACTCATTTTGAGCCCTTCACCTCACAGGAACTCAACACAGGTGTTATAATAACGGAGGTGTAAAAAGTATCTGAAATCCATATTTGAGTAAAAATATTGATACCTTACTGCAAAACCTATTCACCAATAATTCCAATATGACTTAGGTAAAATATTTAGAGTATCTGATTTGAACAGCACTTGAGTATATGAGTCATATTGAACATAGGCTCAATTATGCGCTAGTCCTCAACACCATAACACAGTTGATTTGTGGGGTTATTATTTTCTAAAATACAAATCAATGTACACTTCAACACTTCAATGACCATCAACACAACAACCTCTTCATGTCATCGCTTCTGAAGAACAAATGAGCCACGGCAGAAAAACCTGTCTAGTAAAATGTAATTGGTAACATTCATTGTCAATTAAAGGTACAAATTGAATCAGAAATGTATTGGAGTAACGAGTAAAAGTTGCTAATATCTTTAAAACTTAGTAAAACTAGAAAGTAGCCAAAAAATTAAGTACAGTAACCAAGTACATTTACTCAAATACTTTACACCACTGTATATAAAAGTACATTCTAATACCAAAGTAAATGTTTAGCAGTTGTATCAATTAGGCTACAGCACCTCCCATATAAAAACTAAAAAAACACAACTAAATTAATGTACAAGATCACTGCAGATAAAATACCTTCCCATGTTATTTCCTCAGCCTTACGCATCTTTATTAATGTTTTTTTTCCAGTCAAAAGAAAAGAAAAACAAACTTTAAAGTGGCAATGTGAAAAGCAATTTCCCTTGTTCTGATTTAAAACACGAATCTGCTCTCAAACAGGAATATCATGTGTCCGACGGCCGTCCCTCACCTTCTCCTTTTGCTTCAAAGCCAATATTCATAACTCTGCGGTCAAAGTTCATAGGAAGCGAAAAGGATAAAATTCATAACATCCTAAAACCAAGATGGCGTCAGTGGCTGATTGAGTTGCAAAGGCAAAAGAAAGCAGGCGTCTGGCAGGCCAGCAATCTGTTCAACTGCCTAGAGTTTAATCCATCAAGTGTGGAAATCCGGAGAGTCTCAGAGACACAGACACACATGGTCGATAAATAGATATACACGTGCATGTGTTTTAGCGGCGTGACGGTGCGCCACGTCATTGAAAATAGGAAATACCATTAAGAAAAGATCTCTGATAGATCAAGCATAAGTAAGAAAGGTTTGTTTTCAAGTGGGGACTGGGAAAAATGTTAACCTAGTTTGAAGCGTCTAATGTTTTTGCTCCTGGGCACAGTAGTTATCATGTAATTACATTTTTGTAGATATGTAACTTTTCCAGAGCGACTTACATTTATCTCATTCATGTAACTTTGCTTCTGATCACTATCACTTCACACCCCAACATTGTTTATCTGTAATAAATGGACATTCGGTGCAACCCAGATGAGGACGGGTTCCCTCTTGAGTCTGGTTCCTCTCAAGGTTTCTTCCTTTTGCAATCTCGGGGAGTTTTTCCTTCACCACAGTCGCCACCGGCTCAGTCATCAGGGACAAACTTACACTTATAAAAAACATCTTATTAATTTTTATCACCACATTATCTGTGTGAAGCTGCTTTGAGACAATGTCCATTGTTAAAAGCGCAATACAAATAAAAATGAATTGAATTGAATATAACTAAGAAGTTGTGGGGTTATGGGGCCTCGTCTCTGGATGCACAGTCCATGCTTTAACCACTAATCTACTACCTCCCCAGTAATGCAATAATAAATGTAGTCTATAATCCTAGTTATAAGAATCTTTATTGTTGTGTTTTTTTCTATGCTTAGAATGGGTAAGAATGCACCATAAATGCTTTACGTAATATAAAAACGCATATTAATTAACACTTGGGAGCCATTTGCACATCCAGATTTACATTTCCGTTAAGTTTCAGTGTACTTCTTGACCTAAGTATAAACTATGTTGTGAAATGAATGCTTTAAAACAATGTATTAAACTTCTCGACTTTCCAAATGTGAATATCGTCCTAAAAGGCATGACGTTTTTGGGGAAAATGCAATGTCTTTCAGCATTTGTTTTAGTAGAATTATCTGATAGGATACACTGAAGGTCAAAGTTGTATGCAGATATGATGACATCGAAAACCATGCTGTTGGTGTTCTTCGAGTTCTGACCCTAATCCGGATAGCTAGACCCAATAGAAGCTACCAACTATAAATAATTAAGAAATAAGTGAAAAAAAAAAATAGTAGAACAGATGACGAACACAATAACTAAAAAATGTAAATATCAGATATATATCACGGCCTGTGAAGGATCAACCCGGCACTGACCCGGCTGGGGGAGGAAAACACATGTTCTTTGGCTCGACTGTGGCGGGCTACCTGCAGGGAGAGCTGGGAATTCCTCTGAGGAAGGGAGGGGAGCTCCAAACACTCACAGGGTAGCCATTACTGAAAGAGGCTACGTGGCCTCGCTGTCAACTTTACCATCAGCTCCCTCAGCCAGAGTTGGAGCTTAATTGATATTTTGTGCATGGGATCTAGAGGAGATGTTTGGCAGAACCGTAGAGAAGGTTGGAGGATGGGTGAGAAAAGTGATGTTTTGAAATGTGTGAAAGACTTGTATAGCATTAAACAGTGCATATGCTATTATAAAAGAAACGAAGACCTGAACGGTGGAATAATTCTCAGCTTTTAAAAAAGAAAATAATTCATAATTTCATTTCTAGACTTTTTTGAGAACCTTAATGCGAATAAACAAGCGAAGCATGTCAGGGGTTCAGTACACGCAGCAGAACCTTCTGGAGTTGTGTTGTATGAACTGTAGGAGGTAAGAGAAGTAAGAGTTATGAGCTTTTGACAGCAAGAAGTTGCAGTTAGTGTGTGTGTGTGTGTGTGTGTGTGTGTGTGTGTGTGTGTGTTGTAGACTGTCGCCCCCACTTCATAACTCTGACCCTCAGCGGTCAATGTGGCCTCGGCCACATGCCAATCTCCCCAGGCGGGCACGGCTCCTCTGCCCTCACTCTCACCCCTCTCTCTCTCTCTCTCTCTCTCTCTCTCTCTCTCTCTCTCTCTCTCTCTCTCTCTCTCTCTCTCTCTCTCTCTCTCTCTCTCTCCTTCTTTTACTCACTGTCTCTTGCCCCTGTGCACGCACATATTCAAGTTCACACACATTCATATGTTTGTAACAAAGTCTTATAATCCAATACATATCTGAGTTTTCGCTTCTATCTTACAGCTTTTAAAATATCTAAGTTTATTGTCTTTTTGCTTCACTCTGCACTTGACTCATACATACACATGAATATATCTCCAAAAGTACAGATCCAGATCCTTATTATCATTTAATTCAGTGTAACATATGAATATGAATGTTAAATATAATTATAAATATATATGTTAAAATATAAATGTTAAAATGTAGTTTTAAGTCAGGATGATCTATTAACCTACACAGTATATTGGATGTGAATAAATGCATGCTTTGACCAATAGTACATTTTTATTTATTTATTAAATATATCAGATAACTCAAGATTAATAGCAATTTAGCACAAAATCTTTTCCTGTTTTGATAGACCCAAATTTGTGTGTGTGTGTGTGTGTGTGTGTGTGTGTGTGTGTGTGTGTGTGTATGATATTTTTTATACACACACACACTTTCTTATTGTTTCTAAAGTATTTCTAAGTATTTCTAAGTATTTATATTGATATATAGTGTTAATAAGTGTAAATACTAATTCTAAGGATAAATTATTAGAATATACAGTAAATAATAAAAACAATAAATAAATGCTTTTCTTATTTATTTATTTATTTATTTATTTATTTATTTATGAGCTGCGACTCATTTGACGACTTAATTTTTATTTTTTGTAATAAATAAGACTTAATAACAGAAGAAAAGGAAGTCAATTAAATTCAGAATTTGTGCACAATTTCAATGGCAGTGCTCTGTGAAGCGGCAAGGCCACTACAGCCCCCCCACCTCCACCTCCACCTCCACCACCACCACCACCACCACCACCCCTCCCACCACCACCACCACCACCCCTTCTCCCTCTCTCTCTCTCTCTCTCTCTGCTCCATGACAGGCACTTACAGGAGAATTGGGCTTCCAGGGCCGTGCAATAGCTTGGGGACACAATTACCCAAATCAATTTTGGGAACAATCTCCGCCATCGCAAGAGCCATTAAAATTTAATCCTAAATAAACTTAACATTTGTAATTCGATGAGACAATTTCATAAACGCGTGTAAAAACTATCCAATACATTATGCATGGCTGCAACTTTGGCGTATAAATAAACTGGCAATTAAAAGCAGCATTAAAATAAATAGATAGAGGAATAGAAGGAGGGAGAGAGCAAGAAAGAGATTGAGAGAGAGAGAGAAAAGTGTGTTAATTATTCAAATGAAGGATGAAGCCGAACTGTACCTGCCTGAGTTTGATGTAATCATGGTGATTAATAAAGCGATATTAGCATGGTGATCCCATTGCCATGTCAAGGCACGGCCTTGATTTATTTATTTAGCGTAATTATACGCCGTGATTAGGAATGCAAAGATAATTGGATGTTTTTTTTTTTTTTTTTTTTTTTTATAAAGACCTGTGCGTTTTTTTAATTAAAGCGCCGATACGTCTTTCTTTCATGGCTAACAGGTTATATGGCCGATGGTGGAACTTTAACCCTGTTCCAGGCTTTAGAGACTTGATTATATTCCCTTTAACGTAGGCCTGCAGTCAGTAAGGCTGTGATGTGGAGCTTAATTGATTCTAGAGTCATGCTAGTGTTAGGAACCCGTGTGAGTGTGCGTGTCAGGGATAGCTTCGGGGTAATGGCGTCCTCCAGAACATGTCGCTCGCTCTCTCTGAGCTCAGTCATGCCTGGGTACAGGCGGCATGTCTCCATGCTGGGTACGGTGCCCACGCGTTAGAGAAGACTCCCACTGTCTCCGTGTCATTTCAATTACCACTTCAGAAGTGCGGCAACCTGAGGAGAGCGGCGACAACTATGTGTGTGTGTGTGTGTGTGTGTGTGTGTGTGTGTGTGTGTGTGTGTGTGTGTGTGTGTGTGTGTGTGTGTGTGAGTGTGTGTGATTTTTTCTTTTTTTTTTTTTTTTTTTACACATTTCCTTATGGTTATTAATTAAAATATGGTGGACTTGATGAAACTGAAATTAGCCAGGCTTACAAATCAGTTTAGGATTAAGATATAGATTCATTTTTGCAACCCGAATTCGCTTGCATAATCACTACAGTTACAAATACAGATGGAGAAGAATCAAAACGAGTAGTGGAAGGGGTAAAGATGGGTAGAAGATGCACTTCTGATGCATAGATGTCTTTGTCTATACCAGTCCTTATGCATGTATGAGTGTAGGATCACATGGTGAGAAAACATTATGGAAGGATGCAGTGAAGTAAAACTATATATTAGTGTCAATATGCTCTATATAGCTTTAGTTATAGTAGCGGAGAACTGCTGCTGTGATCATAACAACTCATCTATCTATCTATCTATCTATCTATCTATCTATCTATCTATCTATCTATCTATCTATCTATCTATCTATCTGTCTGTCTGTCTGTCTGTCTGTCTGTCTGTCTGTCTGTCTGTCTGTCTGTCTGTCTGTCTGTCTGTCTTACTTATTCTATCCTTTTATTAATTTATACCTTTCTTATCTATCTATCTATCTATCTATCTATCTATCTATCTATCTATCTATCTATCTATCTATCTATCTATCTATCTATCTATCTATCTATCTATCTATCTATCTATCTATCTATCTATCTAGAGTGCATATAAAATCTATATAAACTGTATAGTGTAGCAGGAGATGTTGGCTTAAATAAGTTGAGTTAATAAAGTGATCTGTCTGTCTTACTGTCATGATCTCACTCAGAAGAAGTCCAGAAGAATTTTATTGTCTTAAGGTTCTTCATGAAACACTTATTTTATGCATTAGTGCCACCACTGTATTATAATTATTATTATTATCAATAATAATAATAATAATAATAGTAAAGTCATTATGAGTGACGGTGCAATTTAAAATTAGCCAAAACATGCATATAGACAAACAAATAATAAGTATAGTATTATATATTGTAGTACTGTATTGTGTAACACCGTACAGTATCGGAGCATGTCATGTTTTTGCAAAGAGGAAGCGGCTGTGCCTCTTGAGTTTTGAGGAGGATTGGGACGAGGCCCAAAGCTCTAGGCTCGAACTTGGGGAAAGGGTCTAGCTGTTGCCAAGTGCCTCCTGAGGTGAGACTATCAGAGGCAGTCAAGCCTGAAATCAATCACTCAAACCCATCAAAGGCCATCCTAGCCTTCCATTGTGAAGCAGCCATCTGGGCCTCGTCTTACTTTTTTCCCTTGTGTGCGTGTGTATATATAGTGTGTGTGAGTGTGGGTTCATATAATGAAAAAAAAAAAAAGGTTGCTTCAATATTGAGTCTAGAATTGTTCAAAAAGCATAAGAAGAAGTCATGGACTGTATTATGGACCGCTCTTCAACTTATTCTTCCTATCTCTCATTCTTTCCATCTCTCTTTTACTTAATCTCTGTCTTTCGGTGCACTTAATCTAAGAGTCTGCCACCATTGGAGGGCAGTAGAACACAGAACATCCCTTACCACAGCTCTACTATTGGCCCTTCTGCTCTCTGGGGGCTCCGTGATGAGACCCAAGCACTCTAGCATGCAAAAAAAAAAAAACGAAAACAACAAAAAGAAATAATCAGTGATGAGAATAAACCTGAAGACAAACTCAGGTTCTCAGTCTTCTCAGCCTGCATTATTCCAAACAAAGAATGTGGAGCAGATTATTAAGAAGAACCCTAATACAGTATATATATCACCATGCAGGCGATCTCATCTATCTCAGAGTCTTTTGGGTATAATAACATGGTAACTCAGTGATTCTTTTCTTTTTTGCCTTCTTCATAATTTATGCAAAGGTCTCAGTTTTCCATCTGAATCTGCATTTTTATGGTATTTCCTACCGCTCCGAGTGCAATCACGAAACGCTAATTTTATGACCGATTATGTTCTCCGGGAATGACATTTGCAGAGATCAAAGAGCAATTTAAGCTATTACTGTATGAACATAACACAGTGGAGGTATTAGCAGTTTATGACTTCCTGCCGAATTTAATACAGCCAATCTTACTACAACTGCACAAAAATGACCCCACATGCTGCATAAAGTATCACACACACACACTCTCACACACACCCACAGCCCTAATCCGTGATTCAATAAGCCTTCTCTCTCACTCTAACTCTCACTTCCTCACACACTCTGGCTAGACAATCAGTCGTCCTTTATTTTTTCCCCCTTCGGTCCTAATACCTACTCCAAAAATCCCTTTATCTGCATTGGGACGATATTCTGTCATTTCACAAATTGAGATTTAAAGCCGGGTTTATCTCATCCAGAATCGTATTACAGTACACGGATAAGGTCCCCCAGCCTCAATCTCTGCCCCTTTATGGGATAATATCGATATATTTTATTCAGGAAATCTAATTTTGGAACGATGTTCTATTTAGTATGCCTCATTAAGTGGGCCAATGATCCTGGAGTGCCCTTGCTTTTGTCTTTATGGAAGAAAGTTTTCAGGGTAATACGGTTCGGCTGATATTCAAATGTCATGTGGTCAATCGTATTATTTTCTGCGTGAATTTATTTATTTATTTATTTACTCGTTGAACAATTTTATCCAGTAGTTATATCCCAGAATATACAAGAAAATATATATTATTTCATAAATGTATTACAATTGTTTTAAACAATTTATATAATTTATAATATGTCTATATCTATATTTATGTTTAGAATGCAGAATTATTCTAAAAATAAACCTTAACATAATAAAAACTCTTGAGAATTATATTATTATTATTATTATTATAGTTATTCATTATTTAATTATACATATCGTTTTTTACATTTGTTTATTTAATTTAAAATTATTTAATTATAAAAAGAATATTAATGAATAATAATATATGCATGCATTGGTTATTTATTTATATATTTATTTATTGCAATTGTATGATGCAGCTTTATGACCACGTTACAGCAGCTGAAGTTACAATTTCTCTGAAGAAATGAAATTTTATTATAACATTTTGCAGAAAGAAAAAAAGAAAGAAAGAAAGAAAAAACAGTGAAAGAAATCCTGCAGCTTGAAAAATGTAGTTTGACCAAGGCCATGTTTCAAATGCTTCATTACACAATGCAGTCAAGCATCCTGAGCGTAAACTGCTAGTGAACCGGGAGAGGAAAAGAGAAAAAAATGCAAGGCGACAAACTTTTCTCCAAGTGAGAAATGTTCTCAGTGCTCTCTTTCTCGTGTGTGTGTGTGTGTGTGTGTGTGTCTGCTTTTTTGCTGGATGGCCCTGCCTAATGTCCCGAGAGCAATGTTGCAGGCCCGATTCTCTCGCTGATGTAGCCATGCACTTCTTGCTGTGAAGGAGGTCCCACAGTCCAAAATTCACTTAGAGAAGTGGAGTGTGTGTAACCAGGGAACAGAGAACATAAGGCTTCTCTAGGAACCAGATACAAATGCTAGAAGATAAAAAAAATGTCCTGAATCCCAGCTCGGGAATAACAGAAACATATGGACATCATTATAAAATGGAAACATATACTAAATTACATTTATTATTGGATTTGATTAAAAACTAATTTTCACATTATTTATTCATTTATCTTTAGTTTTCATTCATCAATTTAGATATTTGTGAAGTTATTTATTTACTTTTTAATTATATCATATTTCCCATTTTAGAACAAGAATACAAAATAAAGAATAATTCAAACAAAAATGCAATTATAGTAAACAAATACAATCATGAACTAAGAACTATCTATGAACATGAACTATCTATGAAATAAGTAAATAACTGAATAAAAAACAAATAAAAAACAACAACAAAAACAACAAAGAATAATAAATAAAATACATGTGTGTGATAGCTCTGGAGTTCACTGTAACAGGAAAATTTAATCTGTATGATGTTTTTTTTTTTTAAAGCATTAAGAGCTGTACAATTCAATCTTTCTAAAAAATGACAAATTATTTTTTTCTCAGAAAATTCCATTAACATAATTTATTTATTTATCATTATTCCATTTCCTTAATTTCCATCATTCATTATAAAAAAAATGCAGTGCAATGCAAAATCTCTTAATTATATTGCCTTTCTTTCTTTCTTTCTTTCTTTCTTTCTTTCTTTCTTTCTTTCTTTCTTTCTTTCTTTCTTGAAAATTCTGCTTTTAGATAAATAGTTCTTTGTTACTGACACACACAGTGTATTGTGTTTTTGACACAAGAATAAAATTGTGCATTTATTGGTTATCACAGAATATAGAATCCAAGGCAACTGATATAAGGGTGAACTTGTTCATATGCCTTTTATTTCCACATACAGACATAAAGAAAATGCATGAAGCAGAATTAGTTTGCTTGAATCTTGAGCTGTTGAGGTGCAAAGGGATGAAAAGAAGCTGAAGTAAAAACAGCAACGTCTCCAAACACACTTGCAGTGTTTACAAGAGCCAGAGGGCAAAGCAGGACCCACTATTTCCCTCCTGCTAATTGTTTGATTTCCTGTTGCCGCTTGAGAGCCAGGCATATGTGTGTGTGTGTGTGTGTGTGTGTGTGTGTGTGTGTGTGTGTGTGTGTGTGTGTGTGTGCGTGCATGTGTGGTGTGTCTGAAAAGTGGAATGGAGTGAGGAGACCAAATTTTCAAATAAATCACACATCGGTCGCCTTCATTTGTCTCCAACATACTGATTGCTTTAGGCGAGACTCTCTCTCTCTTTCTCTCTCTCTCTTTCTCTCTCTTTCTCTCTCCCCCTCTCTCTCTCTCTCTCTCTCTCTCTCTCTCTCTCTCTCTCTCTCTCTCTTTCTCTCTCTCTCTCTCTCTCTCTCTCTCTCTCTCTCTCTCTCTCTCTCTATCCTTCTCTTTCACTCCATCTCTGGAGCTTTGCAGAAATACCAAACAGTATCATCCCCTGTCGTTCATCTCTGCTCCATCATCTGTGACACCACTCACATACCAACACACCCACTGAAACACCCACTCTCCCACTCTCACCAACTGCTAGCATTAAAACACAACAGCAAAAAATAATGGAGACAGAGGAAGACGAAAAGTCTTGGCTCATTGCGTATGACTGGGCCCTGAATGAATGAGCGGTGGATGTGATTTTTTGGGGGGTTTTCGAGAGGGGCGATGGGAACACACTGAGCTGACTTTACCACGCCATACCCCTCACACCAGGACACGGAGGCTGCCATCACTCTGTTTCCTTGACGATATCCTCTGCTTTGCTCTTCCTCCGATCCTGGGCCCCCTTTTTTTTTCCAGCAGGTGGTGCTTTTTAAAGCTGCCGTTAGTGAAATAGCATGCTGGAGACTATGCGTTTACAATGAACCTACCAGAGAGATAGCACTGAAGGCTTCATCATGAAAAACTAGTGGCCCAAAAAGCTCATAAAGAGCCCACTGACTTTACCTTCTTCTTGCTCTTATCAGCTCCTAGCTCATAACCATGCAAATGGTCCTTCGTCCAAAAAACAAAAAAAAAAAAACAAAGGTGAGGAGATTGTTTTAATCGGATTATTTCTTTCACTCCTCTAACCCCCCTTCACAGGGTTTTGTTTTGGTGTATGCCTTTTGGACCTGGCATGGCTTCTGCCAGAAAAACGGCGGGTGGATTTTTACAGATCTAAACCCGTGAGAGAGGCTCTCAATGGGTGACTGACTCTAGCCAGGGCTCTGTCACAGCTCGGCCTTGTCTCTTTAAATTAGTCTTACAGGGAAAGAAGCTAATGACAATCAGTAGGCTTCTGTCTGCTGCTGAATTATGAAAAAAAAGAGAGAGAGAGAGAGAGAGAGGGAAAGAGAAAGAAAATTAACTTTCGTTACAGTCACACAATCACATCATAGCAGAGCACCAAGACAAGAGCAACATGGGCTTCTGGGCTCGTTGCCTGCATTAGCCATTAGTGAGTCCAAAACAGCAATCGGTTAATGTCTAAAACAGTAAGACGGCCGAAGCTGTGAGATGAGACATTTCACCACTCATCTAAAGACCTTCACCACGTCCATTGTGCATGGGGATACTTTCTTAAATGTTTACAAGACTTCAGAAGTCAAGTAAAGAACTTGATATTCTCATTTCTTGTGTATATTGGAACAAAATATAATGCTTCAGGATTTCAGAGCATTACAACAGTGTAGTAATGTAGCATAACTGTACATAAAGTGTTTCCACATACCAATATGAGACAATCGCAAAAAAAAAAAAAAATGCTAACTAGACACGTCAAAAGGACGGCATTGGAAAGCACAAACCAGTGCAAACTACAGTACGGTCTGTAAAAAAAAAACAAGATAAAAAAGGATATCAGCAGGATCTGCATTAAATAGTGTCTCGTAGCAGCGTATTAAAGTCTAAAAAGTGACACTAAAATACAGCTTGAGAATGTACCGCTGGTGCCACGCATGGCTGCGGTCTCTTAAACGTCCGTCTCTTGAACGTGACGGATTCCCCTGCCAGTCTCACTGCCGGCACTAATGTCAGGTCCACAGCAGCCTCCAGCAGGCTCCTAATCCCTCCTAATGGGGAATTGTCATCTCCAGGCTAATTTAAACCCTCCAACCACAGGGCCACCGCAAGCTGCAGCCTGTTAATCCCCACAGCAGCTTTCACTCTCCTCCTTCTCTTCACCTGTTTCTCGGCAGATCCCTGCATCCCTGTGATGGGCTTCAACTCAGGCGTTGGTCCTTCTGCCACCTCAGAACAACACCGACTTTCAATCATCTCAGCACACTCTGGTCATGCCAGTCTGATTTGTGTGTAATTACATTTTTGGGACATTTTGGCTGCTGGATGCCATCTTTGCCCACAGTAGGAAGAAAAAGGAAAAGGTCCTGGTTTCACGCGCCGCTTCACAAATTTCCCAGAATACATCGCTTTGGGAAAAGGAGATCACAAAGCAGAGGAAAAAGCATCGTGTAAAACCTTTCATTTGTGCTCGGGAAACCATGCCCAATGAGGAACAGTTGCTATTCAGTAGTTTAGTTATATTTTGCTTCTCCTGATGTTGTTTATTTATATTACATGTTATGGTGCCTCCTGGGATTGTATTGTCTACAGCTGTTATTCTCAAAGTTCTCTCGGAGTCTGTGAAGCGTAGAGTGTGGTCAGCAGTTTTGAAATCTAGTTAGACAGACTGCAAATGATAGCAGACTATGAGACTGGTTACTAAAATTGCATGGGTTTTGTACAGACCGTAAAAAACACTAATAACGAATTAAATTCTAGAGTAAGAGATCTCTATGTCCTGAAATCTACTCGTTAATAGCTACCCACTTCACAAGCCTACATACAGCGCTAAACTAAAAGTGGTAAAAGCTCTCTATTTGAGCTCCACTCACAATCTGAATGCTAAGACAGGTGGATTTAATTGTGTGATGCCTAAGTTGGGCCATTTAGCATATCTGTGTGTTTGCAGCAAGCGTTAACATGAGCACATTAACAGGTGTATGCTCGTGTTCATGTGCGATTTCCCCTCACTAATTAACCCAGTCTGGTGAAAAGAGAGATGTGGTGAGAAAAAGAAAATACTGTCCAATCAAAAATCAGGTGTTTTAAAGCCCTTGCTCCCTGAATGCTTGAAATAAACCATCAACCATCTGGTCAATGGAAAGTAAAAAAAAATAAATAAAAAAATGGCCTGTTTACTTCATCTTCGGTATTTGCCTCATTGGTAACATCTAAGCAGATGAGCTCTAAACCTCTGGCATAAAGCAAAATGATAAGAGGACACATGTGGGATAAGATAATTAAAACAGCACTGATAGCATCTCTTCCAATATAATGGCCGCGAAATATTGTGCGTCAGATGTTTGACCATTGTTGATGGAGTCCCAGCATGGCTGATCACAGTATGTGCGTACTTTGGCAATGAGTTTTCTTTTTTTTTTTGGATTGCTTTTTAAAGTCAGACTCAGTGAGAGCTCATGTGAGAGCTAAATGCATTAATGCTGCTAAAAGCTGAACCAGAATATCTGCGAGGGGACTGGGTCTTTTCAAGGAGAGCACCTGTTTACAAACATTTAGATTTCAGAATCTGGGTTTGTTCTACATTACTAAACATACCACATCGTATTCCTTGTATTTCTTCTACACATGAGTCAGGAATCATTTAAATATTTTTGGAGAGAAAGATGGATCTTATTTCCACAGAGTAAAACAAAGTTATGACCTTGATTATTATAATACTGTGTGCCCTTATCACCAATTTTGGGATAATGAGACTTTTTTGAGGACATATGGCAAAAAAAAACCTAAAGAGCAGCATTGGAGATCTAAAACAAAACACCGGCTTTGATAGAAAATCCCTCAGCCTTTCACTTGCTGTTTGAATACCAAACCGGAAGTGTCCATTACCATCTGCCAAAGAGGAGCCTTGGTTCATCGACAATCTGAGAGCCCTCCAACAATAGCCCCTTCAGCTGAAGATCGCCGACAAAGGGATTAACTAATTCAATTAACGAACCAAAGTACTTTATAACTGTTAATTATGTGGCTCCAAGGACCGCTGTAGGGCCACCCGTCCCCTTTGTGCTGAGAGGAGCTCATCTGTCCTAATTGACCTCTGGGGAGCATTCAGGGGGAGAAAGATGTCTTGCGTGAGCCCACGGCTTGTACAAACAAACTGACAATTCACTTTGCACTGGAGTGACACTCTGTGTAGCTGTGACACAAACTGCAATGACCTTGAAAGAACCACCAAAGAAAAGGCGTCTCTTACTTTCTTTCTCTCTTTTTCTCTTTCTCACTTGCTGTCGTACTTTCAGAGGCTGAGTGCAAAGCTTGAACGTGTGAATAGTTGCAAAAGTTGGAGCAGATGTTGGCGTTCGTCTTTTTATTAGTGGTAAGTCAATAGCTATTAAAGCTTTTCAGTCTGGTCACTGTAAACCTCTGACACAGAATGAAAGCTTTCAGCCTTCTTTAACAATTAATTTGTCATTGATATAATCTCAGATTTGACTGCAGGCTATAACTCATTTTTAAAGATGCCATACAATCCTAAAAAAGGATTGTATGGTAATTTTTTCTTTACCGTAGTGGTTGACCAATAATTGTCTGTATTAACGCCCTATAGTATTCGTCCACACAATAGTGGGAGGGTGTGTGTAAATTGGGATTTGGCCGTAGCCTGCATCCTCTTCAGTCCTATCCATGTTTTCTCCACCCAACAAGAGTCTCAGACAGTGTTGCTGTGAACGCGTGGCCAATTCCGTTATTAATAGCCCTTCTTCCAGTGAATGGGGACTACGTCTGACCTGCCTCCCCTTCCATTCGTGCCCAGGCTTCACTCAGCTTTTTCCCACTCTACCATTAACCCTTTCTCTCTGCATCCCAGCCCGAGTCACTAGAGTTTGGTGGAGCCACGGAGGCCTCTAATGACCTGTTCCACAGGCCATCCATCAGCTAGCAATTACAACATCTGTCGCCGTCACAAAAGAGGGCCACAAAGATGGCTCGGGCAACTGTCTCTTTTATAGGTTCCCCTTTTCACTGGCCGGATCCCCCTCGATTATGTCTGGAGATGAAAAGAGGGGGAGACACAAACACACGGTTACTTTGTGTAGCCGAAAGGGCCAGGCACACAACACAGACAGGCATGCTGACAGCAAACACAAACATGGCTAAACAAATGGTTCACGCCTACCTCTTTAGATTTCCATTCGAATGCATTCTGTGACTCTGAGAAAGTGCTCTGTCTTTCCGAGAGCCGAGAAGACCTTACCAGCTGCCATCAGCCCTCCTCGCTACAAAGAAACCTTTTTATGCCTGAACAATGAGACGCTCCCTCTCTTTATCCTTTCTAAGGTCGCTTTGCTCCATGTATTAACTCGCCGAATGCCTATAGACTCTCAACCTTATTTGATTAACATCTTGTGCCACAGTCATTTTATTTCAAAACCTTTCAATCAAGCGCATCCCCAAGACAAGAACAACTGCTTTGAGAACTTTTACCTTGCTAGGATTTTTTGAATTCTGCAAAATGTTAGTCATGATTTTCCTTTTGTTTTTTAAAAGTGGCTACATTTGCACATGATTTGCACATGATTTTCGGGCATCTTTTCTGTCTCACAGTAGGAGGATAGTGTGGGACTATTCCCCATTTCTCTCTCTCTCTCTGCCTCTCTCTTTCTGTCTCTCTGTCTTTTAAAAGGGAAAAGGGGTGACGGATAGATGGCATGACATCACGGGTAGAGGCAGTCGTACACACTGCAAAGGTCAGGCAGCCCATTGATCCAGGGGCCCCTGCTAGAAAACCAGCGCATTATGGGCCCTCTCCACACACACTGAGCCATAGAGGCGGCCCACAGACGCGGCCTTGTTGACTCGCCATTCAGAGCCAGCCAATCAGTGGATTTACGCTTTGATGTGCGGCCGAGAAATAAAACCCTTTGGAGTAGTGACCTTTATCGACGGATGGATTAAAATCCATCACAAGCCCCCCTTCCTTTCTTTTCCTTTTTCTTTTTTTTTTCCTTTTTCTTTTTCACGATCACAAACCTAAGTTACAGTATAGCCAGGCTTCCCCTGTTATTGCTAAAAAAAGGTTTTTCCCCCTACTTTCCTCTTTCCTTTACTCACTCACTTACTCACTCACTCAATGCTGGCATTTTGTGCCAGGTTGCTAATAGGGAAGGGTTTTTTCTTTTTTTCCAGTAGGAACCACAATACATTTTATTACAGTTTCTGTGTCCTGTCTTAATCCTTTCATAACCATCTGCTGACCTTACCTGAGAAGGAAAAAAAAAAAATACTAACACACCAAAAATAGGTTATTTTCTCACTTCTCAGCAGAAATTTTCAACCTTAGCTTTACCTGCAATCATTTTCCGTCAGAGTAAAAATAATCAGGACTGACTCCTCTAACAAAGACGTCAATATTTTGTTAAAATTCATGACGTATAATCAATGACCTACGATCAAACAAAACGGCTCAAGTCAAAGTGATTAATTTCTGAGGAACTTTCCACACAGCATGCCACTTTTGTGTGGACTATCCATCAATTTGCGGTGACGTAACTGTTGAGAAATTCAATTTGGCCTAATAAAAAAAAGATTGACACACTAATTTGACTATGCTTTTAAAGCTACATATGAAATTACTTTTACATCTGACATGTTTGACAGAATTAACTATTAAAAAAAATAATAATCGCAGGATTTACCCTGTAGAGCTGTTGTGCTTTAAGCATAGAAAATTATTTTTATACATTTTCAGATTTGCAAAACTTTACAGCTAGAACATCATCAGCGGAATCAGATTAATCATATAAAATGTATAATTAACTAACTATAATTAATTAATGTTAATATTATTAACTAATTATTAATTCAATAATAACACTATAATTCAATGCACTTCAGAATATAGTTCTAAGGCACATTATTTTGTTATAATATTAACTTGTAAAAATGGTATAATACATTTTGAATGTTTAACACATTTTTACTAAGGTAAGTTAATGTTATTGCAATATTGTATATTGATTTTTGTCTTTGTATAACTGTTGATCTCAGTGAGTAACCATAGATGCTACAGGACATTTTGATACCATTGTGATATAGTTTTATTAACTGATAAAAATATGTATAATTTATATAGTATATCATTTGTACCTTTTAAAAACATGTCACCCCAGGACAGGTGTCAGAGTGTTTATTAATGATCATAATGCAGCACCTTAGCTGTGTTTAATGGCGCTGTGAACAGTGCATACCTTAGCTATAATGCTTTATAGTACATTATTAAGTCTAACTGCAAGAAATGCATTACAGGAACACTGTACCATAAGACCATAAGTACAACGAGGTAAGAATATATTCATAACATCAAAGACCATTTAGTTATTAATTGTTTCTATAATGCATTTTGTACATTATTGTCTAAAAGTACTGCAACTTGAATATCACACTTCTGCATAATGCATGTGCCTTTTTTTTTTTCAATAGCAAGCTGAATGTTTCAGAATGTTTACTGTTTGATTGATATTGAAATTATACCATTTTCAGGAAACTACCTACAGTATAATGCATCATACTGACCATCCAGAATGTGTCCTGAAGAGAAATATTGAAGAATGAGAATGAGTACGATGACCTAATGCATATTAAATCACATAAACGTGTTCAATGATAATTATAATAGGTGAACTTTGTAGAAAGTGTTACTGAAATGCCTATAAAGTGCACAATACTTAATTTGTTGTACATTATGGTATACCATGCATACATGAAGGTTTTTTCAGATCATTATACAGTCTATATGTTACTATGTTATTATGTATACTGGGAAGTGTTTAACAATTTTGCTATTCAAATCGGGGTAATATTATTATTATTAATAATATATGAATATGTTATATGAATATGCAAAAGATTATATTCATAAAATATCTATTTTCAAATGATTTATAGTTTTTTAGTGTCTCTCTGTCTTTCACTTTATGTAATGCTGCTCTCATTTATTTATTTTACAAGCTGAATTCTCACTATGAAACAGAAGACATGGCACTTGATCTTAGAAATAAAGTAAAGTGAGCCATTGGAATAATGGCAGAAGAAAGCTAGGGGTGGGTGAACATGTGGAGAGTGTGTTCACCACTTAATTCAGGCAAATCCCCTAGGGAGAGCCCACCTGAGAGCACAGAGAGCTCCCGCTGTGAGGAGACCATCAGCATTACCGAGCATTACTGCAACACAACAGCAAAACCACTCAGACCATTACATGTCCCTCTGGAGCATGGACTGAAGAACACAGTGGACTTGTTCCTCTGTATGCTGAACAATTCGACTCTCTCTTTAAAAAGAAATCAAATTCATGGAATGCAAAATGACTTAAATCTGAATATATATATATATATATATAAATATGGAGAAAATAAATAAATGAGTCCTTGTTTTGTCCCAGATAAAAGTGTCATTTTTGTGCCAAACTACATTACCCATCAGCCCCAGCAAGTCACATGCTTCACTAATCTCTTTCTCCTGTGTCTCAATATGCCTCGTTTAACACCACTGTTTAAGTTCCAGTCTTTCACCATTTTATCACCAACCCTTTCTGCTTGGTTTATTATTGCTTATAGAGTCTTTGTCTCTTGCCTTGTAGCTACAGGTTATGTTTTTAGGGTTCACCATTTTATTGCTTTTGGTTGTTTGTTTAAATGCAATGTATTCTACATTTTACACAACCAAGCCAACATCTATCATTACACTACACCGTTTAGATAGATAGATAGATAGATAGATAGATAGATAGATAGATAGATAGATAGATAGATAGATAGATAGATAGATAGATAGATAGATAGATAGATAGATAGATAGATAGATAGAAATTCACTTATTATTACAGCAAGATAGAGATTAAATTCAATCCAATTTAATTAAATTCAGTATTTTTTTTTTTTATTGTATTGCGCATTTAACAATGGACATTGTTAATTTTTTAAGATTTATATATCAGCCACTTTTCATTTCTCTTTATAAGTTAGATGTGTAATAAAATTAATCTACATTTAACAATGAAACTAAACTCAAAATTATAGAATTTTAGAATATATATATATATATATATATACAGTATATATATATATATATATATATATATATATATATATATATATATATATATATATATATATATATATATATATATATATATATATATATATTAGCTATCTTATATATATATATATATATATATATATATATATATATATATATATATATATATATATATATATATTAGCTATCTTATATAAAAATATGATGTATCTATATATCTTCTACCTTGTAAATTCTTTAAGCTTCTGAGAATCAGATCCTTTGAGTTTTTTTTAAATACTGTACTTTACTTACTGCATTCCAGTTTGTATTTGCAGAAATTGTGTGGTTTTAAATGGAATTAAATTCTACTCTATTCTAAATTAATGCCATTAACAATTTTGGAGCTGTACATTTTGTTATTTATTATAACAATAAATGAAGATGAATAAAATACATTTTGTAACAGACAATTATTAAACAAGCTAATTATTTTGAAACTTCATTAATAACTGAATTATGTACTGAACTGATTCATTGATTAATGTTGATTAAAAACTATTTGATTACAACATCAATGATGTTAAAAAAGTCAACCTAATAATACAGTGCTGTGAAGTATCATGTGTCCTGGTACCAGATACACTTTTCAAAACCACCACCAAAAACAACAACAACTACAAGCTGAACAAGTGCAGAGTTGTCAAGTGGAAAATGCCTGTTTGTTCAGTGAGTGCATAAGATCTTCAGGGAACTGGGAAGTCAGTACCAGGAGAAAACTCTGATCCATGAAATATTAAACTGATATTTACTCAGACTTGGAATCCCTGAACAACAGGCTGCTTGTTAAGAGAGTACACATTGATGCCTGCCAATAAGTGTGTGTGCGAGTGTGTGTCTGCACAAGAACATTGTCAGTCCCTTTGTTTTCCATAACCGTATCCCATCATTCACTGCTACGTCAGTGTGCTTGAGCATCCTCAGTGTTTTTTATGAATAATTGATGTATTGTTAAGGATTTATTTTTTGTCAGATCTTTGCTTTATCAAAAGGTCACTTTGATGTACATCTGAATTCCCCCTTCAAGTATCTTTGATGTCAATAACGAAGAAAGATCAAACGTTTTTTGGTCACACCTTATATATTGACTATAGGGTCACTTTATATTTTCATACTGTACATAATATTCTGGTCATGTTTTTTTTTTTTCCACAGACAGTAAAAATAAAATTAATGTGTATTATTTTAATACTTAATACTAGTTTTTATACTTTTTTTTATCAATCGGAGGTATCATTTAGTTGTTAGCATTAAACTCTGTATGTTTTAATTCTATATTTAAATATATTTTACTATTTAAACATCACCCTACCTTTAAAGGAGAGTGTGAGAAAGGAAAACTCAAGTGTACAGACCAGTACTGGTAAGCCTGATTATTTTACTTGAAACTGTAAAGCATGAGGTGTGCATGTCTTTCAGTACTCAGTGCTCGCTGAATTGAGGTGCTCACTCTCGTGTGAAACAGTCTTATTAAATGTAGTAAACATGGACTGTAATTAATATCAACAATCTTAGGCTAAGGACCACATTACATCTCAGCAATGATGGAACTGTAATGAATAGACATTTGGTGCCACCCAGATGAGGATGGGTTTCCTTTTGAGTCTGGTTCTTCTCAAGGGTTCCCCCTCATACATCTCAGGAAATTTTTCCTTGCCACAGTCATCACTGGCTCACTCATTAAGGATACATTTATAAACAACACCCTAATCCAGAGCAACTCACAATTATTTATATAACAGAGCAGTTGACTGTTAAAGGACTTCTCATCAGAATTCCAAAGGCTTAATCACCAAGTTGTCACTTCCCGAAAAAATATTTATAATTATAACTTATATTGTAGAAAGATGATATAATGCCTTTATTTGTGCATAGTTTGTTTTAATTGGAGCTGGAAATACTGGGAAATTCTTGCATTAAAGGGTCATATTGAAGCATTTTTATACACAAGACTGAACAAGCATGGTAATGGATGCATCTCCAGATGAATGTACCTTTGCTTAGATGCAGTGTATGTATTTAACTGGCAGCATGTCTGATGCTTCTGTCTCATGTTTATCTGTTTTGCAATACATTATGTCCACTTTTACTTACTCTGCCTCCTCCCTCCCTCTCTCTCTCTCTCTCTCTCTCTCTCTCTCTCTCTCTCTCTCTCTCTCTCTCTCTCTCTCTCTCTCTCTCTCTCTTTTTTTTTTCTCTGTGCCTCATTCTGTTGTGGATTCTCATCCAGGCAATCTTACCTCATCCCCCAGCATATTTCTTTGCCACAGGAGGTGGTTATGACAAATTAGAAGTCTACAAATGTTCTGATGGTGTAAAGACCCCAGCTGTCACCAGGGAGATGCTGATCAGGTTTCCAAACGGCATGCTCTCCTGGCGCCACCAACAGATCCATATGGTCATCCAACTGCTACACACACACACACACACACACACACACACACACACACACACACACACACACACACACACACACACACACACACACACTTTCCTCCCCCAGAGTAGCAAGTTTACAAAATTATCAAGCTTGTCGTTTTTTTTTTCTTTCTAATATTTCTGGAGCTTAGGGAGGTTTTGCTTGAGTGTAAATGTATCTGACGTCCTGACAAGAAGCCTGGCTTAATCCTGTAAAATGAAGGACGGAAAGCATCTTTCTAAGAATCCTGTATTCATAACACGTCAGACGTATTTGCATACCATACTGTGATGTATAATGCCTGTCAGTCAATGAGCAAACATAAAGCACAAGCGTATGATTGCTTATACAATAGAAAAATGGAGGAATCTGATTGGTCAGAACAACGACTTGCTATTCTTGTCTTTTTATTCTTGTATGTTTTAGACGGTATGTCTGGATGTAACATGGAATATATATATATATATATATATATATATATATATATATATATATATATATATATATATATATATATATATATATATATATATATACAGATTATAATTTTGCACATATAATACAAGTTATAAGAATTGGTCTTAAAAATCTTCACAACATGTATGACAGTTACCTAATATAATCCAATGATCCAGGGATCATGCTCAGTGTTCCTTGGAGAAGCTCCAGACCATGAGGACATACTCACTAAAGATTAATACTTATTTCTATATACATATAATTATATTATACATTTATAAGTGCTATACATGTAAGTATGTGTTTTTGGGTTCTGTATTTTAATGCATTAAACAGATAATAAAATACTTTGTGGTAGTCAGTGGTACTTAAATCCTGTACTTGAGTAAATGTAGAGATACACTTGGTAAAATGTGACTCTGCTAAAAAGTGCTCCATTTAAACTTCCACTTGAGTAAAAGTACAAAAATATTTTCTTCAAATGTATCCCAAGTACTATGATTTATTATGGCTATAATGTTCCTATTATAATTTTTCTTACTTAATTGACTCAGTTTATGTGTAAAGACTCTAATGTGACTCTTAGCACACTGATCTTTTATTAAAATGATATTAAACTCAAACACTGAATGATATCTATTGCAATTTTTACAAACTACTTTAATAAAATCACATAAATAAGGCTACAGGTGTTGTGGCGAGTTCGAGTCTGGAGTTTCTTCATCATTTATTCCTCTCAAAATGTTCTGCTTGCTGTTAAACTGAAGCTGAACTGTATGTTGGTGATCAGTGGATACCATCAAGTGTCAATCAAAGCAAGTTCAAAACAGAGCATGTGCTCTACACTGATTGGTGGCTTGCTGTGTGATTGACCGGTTTTAATCCACTCATAAATTAATTTAATTAAACTAATTCTGCAAAATATAGTTGACTAAAAAGTAAGATATTTGACTTTGAAATGTAGTGAAGGTAAAGTCTCCCTAAATGGAAATACTTCAGGAAAGTACAGATATGCAAAAAAGCTACTAAATTAAATTTACTTAATCATTGTCCACCACATTGTCCATGATGTAGTAGGAAAATAATTAACATTGTGTATCAGAGTTAATATGAAGAACTTTAACAGCATGTAAAATGTTTTATTGTTTTTATACCCAAATTTATAGTTTACCAACACTAAGAATTACTTATTTATTAAATAATGGGACATTATCCATTTTCTGTCCATTTTTTATCTGTTAGGTACGGTTAATGTTCTGGTTAATCCACAAAACAGGTGTCACATTTCTTTTTTGTAAGCACATCTGTCCGAACAGTCACTTTGTTTGTATTTTCTCAAATGTTGCTAAAAAGAAAAGAAAAAAACACTCATATTCTTGTCTTTTACAAAGACTAATAAATCCTGAGGACATTCCGATGATGGAAAAACTGCTGACCAGTACAAACCACTGACACTGCAGCATTCTTTTCCACATAAAACTTCACCACATCTCTGATGCGACATTATTCTTTGTTAAATAACATTGTTATTTCTTTGTAACTTGTTAGTATATAAATAATAAAACACAATAATTTAATTCATAACAAAAGTCTATAATGCACGTAAAATCTTTATGACCAGACCTTCCAGCTTTTTTAGCTTGTTTGCATGTTAAAAGTTTATCGAGTGTAATTTGTGGCACGGATGTAGTTCACTGCATACTGCATAATGACATGGCTCGGCGTAATTACTGCCTTGCTGTAAATCCTCGGCCATGGTTGGCCCATGGAGGCTTGTTTGAAGGGATTAGCAACTTAAGCGTAAGGCCAGTCACTCACACGCACACACTTCCTGTGTTCAGTGTGGAAAGGGCTAAGCAAGAACAAGATGCTCTGGACACTGGAATGAAACTTATAGAACCAGGATAAAGCAGAGGGTTAAATTAGTAGGATGATGTAAAGTAGGAAAGAAAAGAACGATGATGTTTATGAACATTTGGTGCCACTCAGATAAGGATGGGTTCCCTTTTAAATTTGGTTCCTCTGAAAGTTTTTTCTTCATACCAGCTCAGGAAGTATTTTCTTTACAGTCGTCACTGGCTTACTTATTAGCTATAAACTAACAATTATTAGAAACAATCTTATAGGCTCTAAACCAATTTATACAACTTTATACCCTCTTTATCTCTGTAAAGCTGCTTTGAGACAATGTCCATTGTTAAAAGTGCAATACAAATGTAAAAAAATTCAACTTTTATTTAGCTAATAACATTCTATAACATTTTACTGCTAGCTGGAATTCCTCAATGTATGAATGCATACTTAAACCTGATCTACCAAAAGAGCTGAGCTGACTAACCTTAATATTTCCATTCATCTGTAGTTTACATTTGAAGCACATCCCATTTAAGGAAGAAGTCTCCAGTTTCAACTGTCATAGATAAAGCTAGAACCTTACACAACCCTCTATAAAGTCATCAAAAGAGAGAAGTATTAGTATAACTTTCAGGTTTCTCAGTAACAATCCAAGCTGCATTATTTCCTTTCATTAACTTTGAGATGAATAAACTGTACATACATTCCTGTTTGAGCATTTTTATAAAAAAAAAATATAAAAAAAATAACATTGTAAAAAGCAAAATTCAAACCTTCAACACATAAACATTGATGTCCTTTCTTTGCTTAGATATGAAAAATAATGTCTCAAATCACGCACCAAAATCCGCCATGATTCACACGTGTGGAAAAGTCCCATTCAGGGTCCTGATGATTTACATAATTTTAAACACTGTACTTATTTTAAAACATACACAAGAATATTTTGTCTTCATGCTCTATGTTTATTAGAGTATTAGAAACAGAAAAAATGTGAGTTTAGGTTGTGATTATTCATGAGTTAACCCGTGACAATCGTGTTAAAACATGAATAAATATATAAATTGAAGAGAGAAGAAATTCAAAACAACTTAAAAACCGGTGAAGAATAACCATTTAACCATTACAAGCATTTAGCATATCTTTAAGCATTTCTAAGATGAAGTACAGGATTCAATAGAGTGCACTCAAACAAACAAACAAACAAATTATTACTGAAAATGTCATGTTTTTCAATATGTCATACAGTGGACTTTTTGGAGTGAAGCAGAGAGATCATTCCACCACTGAGGAGCGAGAAGCCCTGAGGGAAGACATGCCAAGAGCCCTGAGGTTGAACAGGTGGTGTGTGATTCCTAACCAGGGTGTGTAAATAATGTAGCTATCTGGAACTCCAAGACATGAGTATGCTAATATGTATCTGTCAATATTGTGCATGTTTACTCATTTCTGTGCTGATTTCAATGTTGATATCAAACTTTGGTATCATAGATAGATAGATAGATAGATAGATAGATAGATAGATAGATAGATAGATAGATAGATAGATAGATAGATAGATAGATAGATAGATAGATAGATAGATAGATAGATAGATAGATCCAGTTAATTGGAATATAATTTGCATTAAGTTAATTTATCTAGACATCTTGGGATAAATAAAACAGAAGTGAGCCAACACATCAGAACATATTATTGGATATTTCTACAAGTGAAAATTCCAAATGCTTAAATGTTCCCTGTTTATCTGTGACTAAAATTATTTTAAATTATGATGATTTTAGCTGTCAGTAATTGTGAAAATGTAAATATTTTTGGCTAAGGTGTATGCATAGTTCTGACTTCAACTATTACTAGCTTATGTAAAGTACATGGAAAAACACATGCAGTTTTTTCAAGAAAACACACAGCTAAAGATGCCCATGTTCGATCAATATCAAGTTGATTATTCATCTCTCACAGTTTAAGAATGAACATATACCTCAGTACGTGCTCAAATCCTCATACTCCACCTGAAAAAATAGTAATAGGTGCATACTTCTTCTTATTGTGTTGTTGTTATTATTATTATTATCATCATTATTATTATTATTATTATTATTATTATTATTATTATTATTATTATTGAGTTTTGGTTAGGAGTGACGAGGATGGACAGAATCAAAAATGAGTTTATTAGAGGGACAGCACATGTAGGATGTTTTGGAGACAAGGTGAGGGAGGTGTGATTGAGATGGTTTGGACATGTGCAGAGGAGGGACATGGGGTATATCAGTGTTAGAATCCTGAGGATGGAGCCACTAGGAAGGAGGAAAAGAGGAAGACCAAGAAGGAGGTTCATGGATGTGGTGAGGGAAGACATGCAGGTAGTTGGGTTAAAAGACGCAGATGTAAAGGACAGGGGGGTATGGAGACAGATGATCCACTGTGGCGACCCCTAATGGGAGCAGCTGAAAGAAGAAGAAGAAGCAAAAGAAGAATATTAGTATTATTATTATTATTATTATTATTATTATTATTATTATTATTATTATTATTATTATTATTATTATTATTATTAGCGGCTATTCACCTCGGTGCATAAGGACATAAGCGCCCTATTGTAATTTAACAGTTTCTTTTTCTTGAACCATCAAGTAAAATATTAGATAATTTGGCACACTGATGGGGCGGGTCTAAGGAAGATTATGACCAAATTTGAGTGAAGTGCTGCCAACCATCATTGGGTAAAATTTGGAATTACATTTATAATCATAACTTTTAAACCAAGTGTCCAACATCTTGGCCCCTAGAGATTTTGTTTGTCACTTTAATCAAGTGGTGGCTCAGCACATAAGACAGGGTTGGGCAAAGATACATCGAAATGTATTTTTATATAAATTATAAATACAAATACAGAATACTGCAGCTACACCATGTATCAAAATAAACTACTGTATTTTAGTTTTTTTTATTTGAACTGAAATTCCTTTGCAAACCTTCCATCAATTGGTCTATTTGATTTGTTCCTTCACCATCACATTGACTTAGTTCAATAAGTAAACAATGTTTGATAGCAGCAACTTTTCTCTGGTCGAGTCACACAATAAATCTAACACATGCAACCAGTTAACAGATCAAATATTCACATACATAATCCCTGTAATCTCCCAGATGTAGGATAGTTTCAAAGTAACCAACAGTTTAATGTTGAACAGTTTGTGAATGACTCAAAATTGTATCCTAATTTAGTAAATTGGTGTTTGGTAATAAAAGGTGACTTTGCATCAGAAACACAGACTCAATAACAACCAAGTCATGGTGGTGTTGAATTGGTTTATCATGGAATTGCATTTGCCACATAACTAATTTGTTACTCTGATTTTCCCGGTCTCTCTCTTTATAGGGAATTGTTTTTATGGAGTTTTATGTTGAAATAGTGAAATGTATTAATAAATATATAATTCTTAATTAAAAAATTAAGTAAAATGTTAATACAGTACAGTACTGTATACATAAAATAGCATTCTTGGGGTGGCGTCTATTTATCGCTGGCAGTTTTGGAACATAACCACTGCAATAAATGGGGGATTACTGTATAACAATATATTATGCCTTTCGTAATACCCTTGTGGCTTATGAACATACTATCCATATGCACAATCCAAAATCTACTGGAACATCTTCCCAGAAGAGTGGAGGGAATCATAAAAGGAAATTGGGACTAAATGTGGAATGCAGTGCTTAAAAATCACATACCGTACTTATGACCAGGTGTCCCAATACTTTTGGAAAATAATGTGTATATTAAATAATGATAAATTGCCATTTAAAAAAAAAATGCAAAAGGGGAGTACAAAATGTAATGAGGTCAAACATGAACAAACCAAATACAGTAACAATGCCAATGTTAAGGTGCTGTGCACAAATGCAGAATAAACACGAGTATGATTCTAAAATTGTAGACCTTTAAAGAAGTAGATGCCGTGTCCTCAAACATCCTGAACCATCTAGAGATCGACCAGTGCCATTTGTATCCCACCTCATGTGCAGTTTGGACATTGGACCTCTTTAAGAGTTCAAAGGCTCTGACATGAAGAAGCTGGTGTTGGATCTATGATAATCTCAAATGTTATGCTATTTTATTAGTTGTTCAGTAGTTCCTGGTTCCATAACTTCAAATGACTTTAAAAGACTGTAGAAAGAACATTACTTATAATCTTACACTCCAGTGCTCATGTTAGTTCTCACTCTCCAGTGTTCAGTATTGTTTAAAGATTTATAATCACACTCTTGATGTCACCCAAATGAGGATGGGTTCCCCTTTTTAATTCTGGTTCCTCTCAAGGTTTCTTCCTCATTACATCTAAAGGAATTTTTCCTTGTCACAGTCGCCACGGCTGCTCATCAGGGATAAATACACACCGTTCACCTTAACTGTTAAATTCTGTAAAGCTGCTTTGAGACAATGTCCTTTGTGAAAAGTGCTATAGAAATAAACTTGACTTGACTTGACTACTAGTAGTAAATATAGTTGTATACTAGTATAATAGTATACTATTACTAGTATGCTAGTACAATAGTATACTACTACTAATAATAGTAGTAGTAATAGTAGCAGTAATAGTAAAACTACTAGTAGTAGTTTTAGTATAATTAAAAGTTATACTTCTGTGTCCTAACGTAGAGGAACTGTAGTGTGTATTGTAGAGGTCGAGCTTTGCTGGTCTATAATTAACCAATGCTGGCTGCTGATGTCATGAGCTCAGCATGGAAGTGAAGGACAGTTCTGCCAAGACACCTGTTGTTATGAGGAGAGGCATCTGATATCATTACCGACCCAGTCGGATCACTACGGTTCCCCTGCTGCGGTGCGAACTTGTCCCAAACCCAAATCCCGTCCATGTGCTGTTACGCAAGCAATGCCAAGGGAACATGCCAGTGTTCCTTTAAATCTGCTTATGCACTTATTTCTTATATAACCTCTCTAATATTGATTTTGAAAATGGGTGTTTTCAAAGTTTTCAAAGTTAGATCTGTCAGATGATTAGTCAGGGTTATGGGTAAAATATTTATAAAAAGAAAAAAATATATATACATCAACAGAATATTACTGAATATAATATATTATAAATACATTCTGTATATTGTATCATCATTTAGTCCTATTCGATTCTCTTTTTTTTTTCCTTGAAAGCAAAGAGTTGACGATGTACCTGTTGACAGACAGGACTTTGGTAATTATCGAGCGCATCATGAGCTGGATCAGGTGTGATGGAGCAGTGAAGACAGGAACGTTAAGCACTGCTGTGTCCCATCTTTCAATGTGAGCAACGTCATATGTTATTCTTGGTAGCAGACACCTGCAGATCTTCAAGGTTATGTCTGGTAACCGGAAAAGATAACTGTAATGCAGTGTGGTAGGTGGTGACGACTTTCTAATCGTTTGTCTCAACAAGGAAAACATTTACAAACAACCATTTCTTTAGAAATTAGATGTACACACTAGTTTTGACAATTTCTAAAACTGATTAAAACAATCATCCTTTTTTTTTTATAACATTAGGGTGGGATGGTTTCACTACTAACATAGCTGTTTGTAATGCAACAAATAATTGCTTGTCTTTATCAAGAAAAAAGGTCTTAATTCGATCTCGCTTATATGCTATTTCCTGGAACTTGATGCGACTGTAAACTAAACAAGACTTTTAAAGACACAGAACAGAACAGAACATTATAAGTGGAGCGTTATATTGAGTGCCGTGGGAAACGAATACGAGTGAAATAAAGTTTATGTTAAAGTTTTACAAGCATGTTTTAATAGTACAGAGCTCTTAATGCCAGGCAGTGTATAAGTACCATATATCCTGTTTGGACAACTTTCCAACTCGTACAAGACGAACAAAAAGTAGACCTGGCAGCAGTTTAACAAGAGTGCATGTGTGTTTGTGTGTAAGAGAGAGAGGGAGAAAGAGACAACAATTCATACACACACACACACACACACACACACACACACACACACACACACACACACACACACACACACACACACGTAAATATATATACATATATACCAACTCACACTACGGAGATGGAAAGATGACATTATTATTTCGCAGAAATGAATGAATAAATAAATAAATAAATAAATAAATAAATAAATAAATAAATAAATAAATAAGAGCACAAATAAAGCAGAAAAACTGAAAATAATTATTTATATATATATAAAATTACTATGATTTTGAAATCAGGTAAATTAAATAAATTAATAATCAGACTTAAATGTAAATAAAGTAGACCATTTTTTTTTTTTTTTTTAAATCTTATTTCTTTTTTTGGTTAATAAAAGGCATATATAATTTTTTTTTTTTGTAAATAAATACATTAGCTTTACCTTTTAATTATAGTTGATTCAATGTACCTAATTTCTAAGTCATAGTAATTATTTTCAGTTTCTCTGCTTTATTCATGCTCTGATTTATTTATTTATTTATTTATTTATTTATTTATTTATTTATTTATTTATTTATTCACTAATTTCTGTGAAATAATAAAGTCATCTTTCCATCTCCGCAAAGTGAGTTGGTGAAGTTGTTATTGAATATGTGCGTGACTCTAATCTGTCCTGAGGGATGGCGCTCTAATGAGGGGAGAAGTGTGTTATCTTCTTTGCAACTAAATCACTCTGACGATTACATCTGCTGCCATGAGGCCACGGTGTATGTCTCATGGAGACCCCCCACTCCCAGCCAAACACACGCCTCTCACTGGCTCAATCTGCCGTGGCAGGCCCACATCAAATATTCCTGATTAATACCTCACAATTAGCATAACCAGACATCAGTTCCTCGTTCAGGAACTTTTTGTGTTGTGGCTTGTACACTATGTATGACGCACACAGAGGAAAAATAAACTGGAAAAGAACAGTGATCCTGTTTTTTGCTCTAATATTCTAATGCTGTGTGGGTAGGGGCATTTATTTATTTTATGAATACAAAGTGATTTTTTACAGATCATCTATATCCTAATGGGAGGGTGGATGCATAGTCGTTAAGGTATTGGACTTTGGATCTGACGGTCATGGGTTTAAATCGTGACCAAGATCCAACTCCTGGGCCCCCTAACAAGTTTCCTAACCAGATAGCTGCTCAGTTGAATGAATGAGATACTTGTAAGGTACTCTGGATAAGATCATCTGCCAAATGGCATAAATGTAAATGGGTGTGATCTCTTTCTGGGTGAAGTGGCTGGGATTTGAACTTATGACCTTGAGATCCAAAGTCCAATGTCTTAACCACTAAGCTACCACCTCATATCCTATGCTACGGACTTCACATGCACCACATCTCACCCTGAATCCTTACTGGAGATTATAGTGTGTCAAAGGTTTAGACAGCTTCATCATCATCATCATCATCATCATCATCACCACCATCATCGTCATCATTACATCACTTCAATCAGTGTACAACACTTTGGATTTGGTGGCTCCATTCTGTAGAATATATCAAAAACTAATTAAAGTTTGGTGTAAGAATTACTGAAACAATGTTTCTTTTAATCTTAATAATAAAGAAGGGCTTGTGGATTTCTCTCTTAGGCCTGAAATTCTGAGAACAAAATCTTTGGTTTAATATGCAGTAGAAATAGGGTTATAAATCGAATTCAGTCAACCTAATGAAAATATTTCATGTGGCTTGTGCATTGGAAAGCATCGCCACCTCTCATCTCCACAGTATGTGGTTCAATCCTCACCACAGATTCATGGTTGTATGGAGTTTTATGTGAATTTTCTCTGTGTTTTCCAGTTTCCTCCCACCTCCCAAAACCTCCAATAGGCAGATTTCCTAAAATAAATTTATATATATATATATGTGTGTGTATGCGTGTATGCGTGTGTGTTTGTTCCTGGGATAGCTTCCATATCCACCACAACCCGGACCTGTATTAAGCAATTGTGAATAAATGAATATCCAATCTTATAATGTGGTAGAATAATATTGTTCCACAAAGTTTTCGATGTGGTTGTAATTCCTCAATTCTTCCATCAAGTGTCATTGTGGTAAAACCATCGCATCTAACAATGCTGTTTTTCCTATTTTAAACTTCACCACAATAACGTCCTTTTGTGATTTTTTGAATCCCACAACAGAAAACCAAATAAAGAACCCATGGCACAGGCGACTGTACAGTTATTCAGGATGCCGCCATTGCAGCAATTCAAGCTGCCTGAACAGTTAAAAGGGGTAACAACAAAACCACTTCACTTATTATACAAGACAACAATCCCTCAATCTGTGAACTGTATAGATGTTACCACATACAATAAAGACAAGGGAACCAGGAGGCAACAAACATATTTAGGAAGCTCAATTACTGGGACGTTTGACTTTTCTCGACATGTATAGTACATCTTTAAACTGTTACAACAAAGTGGAAGTACACAGTTGAATAGAATGCCTCTGGATGTCTTACGTTTGAATTACGTTTTCCCTTTTCCTGCATGACAATACCCCTGTGAGCAAAGCCAGCTCAATGAAGATATGCTTTACATGGGTTGAGTGGAAGATCTTGTGCTATTGAGCTCTGACCTCAACCCTACTGAACACCTTTTGGATGAATTGGCCTCTTCACCTCACCTAAATTAGTAGCTGATCAGTACTAACAGCCTTCACTAATCTCCACAAGCACACTCCAAAATCTAGTAGGACATGTTCCCAGAAGAGTGGAGGTTATTATAAGAGCAAATGGGGACTAAATGTAAAATGGGATAGATCGATCTATCTATCTATCTATCTATCTATCTATCTATCTATCTATCTATCTATCTATCTATCTATCTATCTATCTATCTATCTATCTATCTATCTATCTATCTATCTATCAAAAGAAAGAAAGAAAGAAAGAAAGAAAGAAAGAAAGAAAGAAAGAAAGAAAGAAAGAAAGAAAGAAAATGCACAATTGTAAGCATTAGGTAGCTCCTGTTATAATGTGGAATTCCAGTGCAAAAATAATAGCTGCATGACCAGGATTCAAAATCTCTGCTTTTGTTCTTGTTACAAATTCTCTATTTTGGACCAAATCGGAGCGATGTGGTTAAATTTGAAGAATTTACACAGCATGCTGACAGTGCTGACAAATATTTGGCGGTTTTCAATGCTTCCAATGTCATAATAAGAAGATATTTTAATGGCATGTTAAAATAAAAAAGATTATGAGAATAAAGTTGTAGCAATATGAGAATCAAGTCGAATTATTTAGAGAATAAAGATGAAATTACGAGAATTAATTCAAAATATTTTGAGAATAAATTTGAAGCAATATGAGGTTAAAGTGGAAATATTTTGAGAAAAATCACAGCACTGCGAAAAAACATTTCACTGTTTTGCATTAAATACATTTGGTTAAATCCTACTTTAGATTTGGATTTAGAAAAAAGGAAATTTGTTGTCTTTTGGCACATCAACAAGGAGTTACATTTAGTAAACGGACACTGCAGCGGTCATGCAGGAAACGTAATTTATTTAGAAGAAAAAAAACACAGACATTGTGGAAAGGAATCAGTCTGAAATGGTGACCAGTGGTCGACTTAAAGGATATCGATGGTTACATCTTCCTGCTATTTGAAGAGAAGATGATGTTTCTCAAGAGACCATTAGGATGATGATCGAAGGAATCGATCTTAAAGGAGTTGAACAGCGGCGTGCTTGACGTCTCCAACATCACCAGTACTTCAGCCGGGGTCCCAACGTGTTGTGGTATATGGACTTTATTCTCGTATTGCTACAATTTTATTCTCGTAATTTCAACTTTATACTCATAAACTTTATTCTCAAAATATTTCAGATTTATTTTCGTAAATTTGACTATTTTCTTAAAATATGACTTTATTCTTTTATTGCTACAACTGTAATGTCGTAATCTTAGATTTTTATTTTTAATGTGACACTAAAAAGTCATCGTATATCATACTGATTGATCAGACTATTGGGAGAATTTATTATTTTTTTTTTCTGATTTAGCACATGCATCTTTGGATCTAAACCCAGACACAGAGATGAATATTTGTAGCCCTAATCAGATAACGGTATTGTGTGACACCCCTCATGTAATTAGTGACAAAAAATCCCAGAATAAAGGTGTTTGAAGCGAAATAATTCGCAAATGAGGCATAAACACAATCAAAATCCAAACACTCTCTCGAATACAGAAATTAGAATGTCCACCTACACAAATATACACAGACACACATCTGGACTCTTTCGCATTGACCAGTGGCCCCAGTTGGATCATGGGTGAGAGCCAAAGCTGCGTGCACCATGGTGCGAACGTTCCATCACTCCGGCCTCTGGTTTGACAGCGGCTTCAGCAGTTGCATGCTGGGAAGGGGATTCGGTATCAAACTAATGGAATATTCACCCACATCACCTGTCCAAGTGTATTTTCCTGACCGGCGCAAACATGTGCACACACGCACACACACATACACACACACACACACACACACACACACACAATCCTAGTCACCTCACAGCAGGTCTGACGAGTGACAGGTAAGGGCAAAACTCAAACGTCGACTTAAAAAAAAAAACGTTCCAAATTTCTTTGGCAGACGCTACATTCAAGCCAAATCAAGTCTAATTGAGGCTGTGCACAAACGCTGCACGCAGACACTCTCGTCGCTCTCCTCTTGTGTTTTCTCGGGATCTGTTGCACACGGAAAGGTCACGTCTTTTTCCTCATCATTTACCTCTAATGCAGCAGGATGTGGTGCGGTCAGATGTCACGCGGTCAGGCTGGATGGCCGCGGAGACACTCGGACGCTAATAAGGATCATGCATTAGTGTCATCTCTAATGAGCCATTTGCTCTGGGCACATAAAGGCCAACCCAGGAGATTTACTACGTCCCCAAAGGTCCCTGCTAATGGCCACCTGGGAAATGACAGCTGCAGAGCTATTGTTTCCTAGTGCTGGGGATCTCGTCGCTACACACCTAAGACGTACGGATAAGCTAGTACAATTTATACCGTATCTAGGAATGTATTCAATTCATTTTATTTTATTTCCTGTAAATGATTTGCGAGAATCAAATGTGCAAATTTTTTAAAAAGATTGCTGTAAAGAATACTCACAGGTCAAGTATTGATTTGTATAGTTTATGGTTTTCCCTCAGGGGTGAATGCTTGGTTTATTAAGGTTGTGTAATAAAGGCATCGTGGACGTGAACTTGACAGGCGTGATGACTGTTACTGAAAACAATGAAGGGCTTAATAATGGAATATCAATATATGTTTTATATATATATATATATATATAACCCAGCCATTAGGGGGGCACAAGCCAGTGTACTCTTAGTGCCGGTCCCACTAAATGGGGAGGGTTGCGTTAGGAAGGGCATCCAGCGTAAAACATGTGCCAAATCAAATATGCGGATCACAAATGAGAATTTCATACCGGATCGGTCGAGGCCCGGGTTAACAACGACCGCCACAGGTATCGTTAGCCGACAGGGTACCGGTGGAAATTGGGCTACTGTTGGCCGAAGGAGGAGAAGGAGGAGAAGGAGAGGAGGAAGGCGTCTACAGAGACGGCAGGAAAAGGAGCAGTGTAGGAGAGTAGAGGTTCGGGTTGGTACTTTAAATGTTGGTACTATGACGGGTAAAGGGAGAGAGATAGCTGATATGATGGAGAGGAGAAAGGTAGATGTGTTGTGTGTTCAGGAGACCAAGTGGAAAGGGAGTAAGGCCAGGAACATTGGAGGTGGGTTTAAACTGTTTTATCATGGTGTGGATGGAAAGAGAAATGGTGTAGGGGTGATTCTGAAGGAAGCGTACAGTAAGAGTGTAGTGGAGGTGAAGAGAGTTTCTGATAGGGTGATGATCGTGAAGGTGGAAGTTGAAGGGATGATGATAAATGTCATCAGTGCCTATGCTCCACAAGTTGGCTGTGAGATGGAGGAGAAAGAAAGATTCTGGAGTGAATTAGATGAAGTGGTAGATGGTGTACCTAGGAAAGAACGATTGGTGATTGGGGCAGACTTTAATGGGCATGTAGGTGAAGGGAACAGAGGTGATGAGGAGGTGATGGGTAGGTATGGTTTTAAGGAGAGGAATGTGGAAGGGCAGATGGTGGTAGATTTTGCTAAAAGGATGGAAATGGCAGTGGTGAACACGTATTTTAAGAAGAAGGAGGATCATAGGGTGACGTATAAGAGTGGAGGAAGGTGCACACAGGTGGATTATCTTCTGTGTAGGAGATGCAACCTGAAGGAGATTGGAGACTGTAAGGTGTTGGCGGGGGACAGTGTAGCTAGACAGCATCGGATGGTGGTCTGTAGGATGGTTTTGGAGGCGAAGAAGAAGAGGAGGAAAGTAAGGTTTGAAAGAAGAATAAGATGGTGGAAACTGAAGGAGGAAGAGTGTAGTGTGAGGTTCAGGGAAGAGGTCAGACAGGGGCTTGGTGGTGGTGAAGAGGTGCCGGATGATTGGGCAACTACTGCAGGAGTGATGAGGGAGGCAGCTAGAAAAGTACTTGGTGTGACATCTGGAAATAGAAAGCAAGACAAGGAGACGTGGTGGTGGAATGAGGAAGTGCAGGAGAGCATTAGGGGAAAGAGATTGGCAAAACAGAAGTGGGATCAACAGAGTGATGAGAAGAGGCAGGAGTACAAGGAGATGCGGCAGCAGGTTAAAAGGGATGTGGCGAAAGCCAAGGAAAAGGCATATGAGGAACTGTATAAGAGGTTGGACACTAAGGAAGGAGAAAAGGATTTATACCGATTGGCCAAGCAGAGGGACCGAGCTGGGAAGGATGTACTGCAAGTTAGAGCAATAAAGGATGGAGAGGGAAATGTGTTGACTAGTGAGGAGAGTGTGTTGAGAAGATGGAGGGAGTATTTTGAGCAGCTGATGAATGAGGAAAATCAGAGAGAGAGAAGGTTGGAGGATGTGGAGTTGGTGAAGCAGGATGTAGATAGGATTAGTAAGGAGGAAGTGAGAGCAGCGATTAAGAGGATGAAGAATGGAAAGTCGGTTGGACCAGATGACATACCGGTAGAAGCGTGGAGATGTTTAGGAGAGATGGCAGTGGAGTTTTTAACCAGATTGTTTAACAGGATTCTGGAAGGGGAGAGGATGCCTGAGGAATGGAGAAGGAGTGTGCTGGTACCGATCTTTAAGCATAAGGGAGATGTGCAGACCTGCAGTAACTACAGGGGAATTAAGTTGATCAGTCACACCATGAAGTTATGGGAAAGAGTAGTGGAAGCCAGGCTGAGAGAAGAGGTGACCATCTGTGAGCAACAGTATGGTTTCATGCCGAGGAAGAGCACCACAGATGCCTTATTTGCTTTGAGGATGTTGATGGAGAAGTATAGAGAAGGACAGAAGGAGCTGCATTGTGTATTTGTGGATTTAAAGAAAGCGTACGACAGGGTGCCGAGAGAGGAGTTGTGGTATTGTATGAGGAAGTCAGGTGTGTCAGAGAAGTATGTGAGGGTGGTGCAGGACATGTATGAGGACAGTGTGACGGCAGTAAAGTGTGCAGTAGGTACGACAGACTGGTTCAGGGTGAAGGTTGGACTGCATCAAGGATCGGCCCTGAGCCCTTTCCTGTTTGCAGTGGTGATGGACAGGTTGACGGACGAGGTCGGACAGGAGTCTCCCTGGACTATGATGCTTGCAGATGATATTGTGATTTGTGGTGAGAGTAGAGAGCAGGTTGAGAAGAGCCTGGAGAGGTGGAGATATGCGCTGGAGAGAAGGGGAATGAAAGTCAGTAGGAGTAAGACAGAGTACATGTGTGTGAATGAGAGGGAGGGCAGTGGAGTGATGCGGTTGCAGGGAGAAGAGGTGGAGAAGGTGGAGGAGTTCAGGTACCTGGGGTCAACAGTGCAAAGTAATGGAGAGTGTGTTAGAGAAGTAAAGAAAAGAGTGCAGGCAGGGTGGAGTGGGTGGAGAAGAGTGACAGGAGTGATTTGTGATAGAAGAGTATCTGCAAGAATGAAAGGGAAAGTTTATAGGACTGTGGTGAGACCTGCGATGTTGTATGGATTAGAGACAGTGGCATTGAGTAAAAGACAGGAGGTGGAGCTGGAGGTAGCGGAGCTGAAGATGTTAAGGTTTTCGTTGGGAGTGACGAGGATGGACAAGATTAGAAATGAGTTTATTAGAGGGACAGCACATGTAGGATGTTTTGGTGACAAGGTGAGGGAGGCGAGATTGAGATGGTTTGGACATGTGCAGAGAAGGGACATGAATTATATTGGTAGAAAAATGCTGAAGATGGAGCCACCAGGTAGGAGGAAAAGAGGAAGGCCAAGGAGGAGGTTCATGGATGTGGTGAGGGAAGACATGCAGGTAGTTGGTGTAAAAGAGGCAGATATAGAGGACAGGGTGGTATGGAGACGGATGATCCGCTGTGGCGACCCCTAATGGGAGCACCCGAAAGAAGAAGAAGAAGATATATATATATATATATATATATATATATATATATATATATATATATATATATATATATATATATATATATATATATATATATATATATATATATATAGTGTGAGACCATTCATCGTACAGCACTCCATCGTACAGCACTCCTGTTTAGTTAGGCGTTAGCCTAACTGCCTACATGCATTGCTCTTTAGATTGAAGCAAATGTCCATGTATGGAATAAGGAAAAGGGAAGTGTAATAAAACACACATGCAAACACACAAAAACACGTGCTCAGATAGTTAGATTAGAGTAACCTTTACCCAGACGCTGATATTTCACATTTTTTTCAGATTCCCCTGCTTGCTCGCACGTTGCTTGTTAGCCCGATGTGTCCTCCATCAGGCAGCATCATTTAGTCGGCGGACGAGCATCCGTCACACAGCTACTGTAAATAGGACGAAGAGATCAATCTAAATATAACCTTTTCACCATGCGTGTGTGTGTGTGTGTGTGTGTGTGTGTGTGTGTGTATAATAAAAGATTGGGTGAAGGGTTGTCTTTGAGGCTAATGCTGAGGATAAACTGTTACTCAGTGCTTCTGTCTGCTGCAGGACTATCCAGACTTTTCCCTCATGAGCCCTTCTTCCAGGCTTTTTCTTTGAGACCTTGTGCCTTTTATTGCCTTATAGCATTAATAAAAGAAAAATAAAACAAGCCTCATGACGCAGTGAAGAAATGCAGCGAACACTAAGAAAACAATCCATTTTTAATGTAGTGCTTTTTCTAATCGCTTGTTCAATTCAGTTATTTTTTTGTTTACTTTCAACTAGCGTTGCAGAAATAAAGTATTTAAAAAATATACAATTCAAATTCATTAATTTGACTTATAAGTTTATCCCAAATAAGTGACATTTGGTGTCACCCAGATGAGTTCTGTATGGTTCCCTTTTGTCCTATCAAGCTTTCTTCCTCATGACATCTCAGGGAGTTGTTTCTTGTCACAGTTTTAATGCAGTTCAAGACCTCGTAGTGCCAAGCTGCCACTCTTGGGGCCCTTGAGCAAGGCCCTTAACCCTTTGTGCTCCAGGGCTTCTGTAACATGGCTGACCCTTCACTCTGACCTCACACTGCTCTATCCCAGCTTCCTAACATTGCTGGGATATGGGAAGAAAGAATTGGGAATATGTCCCTTGCTAAAAACACTCTACAAATAAAGCTTAATTGAATTAAAGTGATGGTGATGAAGAAAATCTCCCTGATATATTATAAGGAAGAAACGAAAGCCAAAAGAGAACCCATCCTCATCTGGGTGACATCTGGGTAGTCTCTTCTATATTGAGGTTATCAGCTGCTCATTGATGGAGACTTGAGTGCAAAACTTCATTCTAGCAAAATATTAATTTTACTCCAAATGCATCTTTATGGTTCTTGAATTTAACCTTTCACAGTAACTTCATAGATCTTTAATATGTCCCATCTGAAGCCATCCTTAGCTGCAAGGAGTAGATTTTAGGTGGTTTAATGCACCCTAATGACGGCATAAATGGTTTATTATCGCTTTCAGTTAACAATTTGTGAATTGTTAGTATTGAATAAACAAGCTTCCTTGTAGGCCTGTTTGTGTTTTTTTTTTTGCAGAATGTTTTCCCAATTCATATCAATCGGCTGATGTTAACTATGTCTTATTTAATGAAAGCTTATTGAAAGATATCCACCGTGACATATTGTGCAAAGCTCGTCTTTAAAGCTCCAAACCCCTAATTGTCAATCATCCTAGGCTAATCTGACAAGCGGAAAAAAACACTGATTTTAGATGTTTTTGCATTCTATTGTTAGTATTGGAGATCATACACAAAACAGACTAAAAGAGGCAAGTTTCCATGCCCCTCATGCACCCCCTGCTGTTCCTTCCATTTTGAATACCGCTGCTCTACTGCATCAAGTAATAGAATGCTAGCTTCCCCTCTTGGACCTCTGACTATAGTATTTGTATGTGCTTTTTGAATATCCCATTTCTTTATTTTGTTCCTGTTTGCTCTTATAATAACCCTTAAGTGGAAGATGTTCCACTTGATTTTTGGAGTGTGATTGTGGAGATACTGTATGTGTGAGATTCATTTAGCCACAGTGAGTTAGTCAGGTAGTGATCCAGGTGAGGTGAGGAGGACTGGGGTGCAGTCAGTGTTCACATTCATCCCAAAGGTGTTTAATAGGATTTAGGTCAAAGCTTTACAGCAGGAGATCTTTCACTCCATATGTTTATTTAGCTGGCTTTTTGCACAGAAGTATTGTCATGCTGGAACTGGTTTAGGTCTCCTAGTTTAGGTGAAGGAAAAAACTTCATCCAGCCTCCAGCTTGGTGGTAACAGTTTGTGGAAGAACCATGTGTCTGGAAAAGTCAGGGGTCCCAATACTTTGCTTTATATAGTGTTGATATAGGATACCATAGCTCCAATCTGAGCATATTGTAGGTCTAATTGAAAGCTTTCCATGAATAAAAAAGAAAACGATCATTTTAGTGTATATATATATATATATATATATATATATATATATATATATATATATATATATATATATATATATATATATATATATATATATAGTCTTATTTGCAATAAATCAATGACCTTTTTGCAATTTCTTCCTGTTTTGTGGCTCATGCTAACAATACCACCAATATCTGTCAGAATACCTGTTCAGAATGGTGGTGTTTGCCATGCTTGCTATCTAAACTTTACTTACTATCACTGAAGACCTGAAACACCTGTGTCCTGAAAAGTAATGTTTAAACATATCAAATTTTATTGGATTTAAACCCATCGCTTGCATTTTTTTTATAATTTTTTTTTGAACGAAAATTGCACCATAATTTTACTTACAAAGGTCAAATTTAAATGTTTGTAATTTAAAATAAACGCAAAAATATGTTGTTATGAAATACCAAATTCTGGCATTCCTGTTCCGGGACCTGAGTAGCAGAAACTGTCTGCTTCAACAGCTAGCTAATTTATCAAATTTAGCTACATTCTATTAGTTAAGTGTAGTAATTAACAAAATAGTTGTTGTATATTTCCACAAAGTGAAAAAAAAATGCTCAGATACAAATAGATTCTAAAATATCAATGAAACAATAACAAACTTGGAGCTGATAACTAGCTGGTTAGCATAAGTCTTTACGTTATGCTAAGCCAATCTGTATAAGAAAAGTAATGTACAATGAGACTAGAAGACAGAAAAAGTCAACAGTAATCATTGTATGCATGTATGTCAATGTATAATGATATACTGTTTTGTAATTTATTTATTTATTTATATTAGATAACAATATTGTGTACAGGAAGTGCACAGGGATATACTGTAATGTAGTGGCAACTTTTTATGAAGCTATATTTTATGCTATTTATTCAATATTTTTTTTTATTAATGATGAATTTCCGACTAGCTGACACGCTATCAGTGAACGGTATCATTTTCATCCGAAGGCATTTTCATCGCACGTTAATAAATTCCGGCATTTATTAATGAGCGGAAAATTTATATACATATCCTAATGCCTTTTGTAACACTTCCTTTGGTTAAAAAGAAAACAAAATGAAAAAAAACCCCACAAAATGTTTTGTATTTGTGAAACAATTTATTATCCTTCATAATGAATTATAGGATCAGATCATTACAGCCAGATCATCATTTATGTCTTAGCACCTACTGTTTATATCATTCACTGCAATCTGTTGTGTTCAGTGCTAAACATCAGTGCTAAGTGCATTATTCCGTCCTGCAGGAATGATTCAGTAGTCAATACCATCAAATTCATTATCTTTTATTCACCTTGTGTATTTTGTACACTGGGTTTTCTTTTTTCTTAACACTTGTGTCATTTCAGTTCTTGCGAGGTCAGAGCTCGGTGCTCTCAGTGCTCCCTTTTAATTCATCAGATCCACCCGGCTGCCACTGCAGACCCTTCGAGACTCACACAAGCATTAAATTCACTGTCAAAATCTTTCGCGCTTTAACAGTGTTTACATCCGAATGTTTTATAACTGAATGCTTTGATGATTCGATTTGAGTTTAATGTATGAAAATTGAAGCCCAAATAGATTCTTTTGGTCCCTGTAATATTTTGATGATCTACGCTCTGTCGAGGAAATTAACCTTTTTTTTTTTATTGATGACTCCAAATATTTTCTCACATAAGATACAGAAGTTGTTTAAAGACTCAAAATGCAAAATTAGCAGCTGGTGTCATGACGACGTGACCAAAAGTAATTTTTCCTCATGGAACACGAAACACTGCATAATATACAGTGGATGTAGGGAAATGTGTAATTTTTTGAGGACAAATCAATTAAAGTTGGTCAAATTATTGGAAAATGTATATATTCTATTCTATTCTATTCTATTCTATAGTCACCAATACCATTTATCACACTTGGTTACTAAACTTTGGACTATATTTCTGTAGTAATATGGCTTCTTATGCACCATTTGTTTGTTTGTCTTCTGTGGGTACATTCGAGTTTGTTATATTTGTTAAATTGACTGAAAATCTCACCGTTGTCATATATAAGGACAAAATCAAAATAATATTAATAATAATAACACATGACTTAGAATAGCTTTTATAGAATATAATTATACTTATATATTAGTGTTATTCATGTATTTATTTATTTGTTCAATTGTTTAATTTGTTTTTGTTTGTTTTGTACACTCGAAAGGCAAAAAGAATAAAAAAAAATAGAATTTTTTTTTTAAACTAAATATATGGTTTTCATTGTAAAATAGTAGAAATTTACTAATTTACAATGACATTTGACAGCCCTAATATATATATATATATATATATATATATATATATATATATATACACACACAAATAACAGAATCCACATCATATTTAGAATTCTGCACCATGATTTTTATTCAAAATATCCACAGATTTGCCTTTCTTTTATTCCATAATTATTCTTTTTATTCATAATATTTGTAGCAATTATAGCGACAGTGATTTTTTTTTTTTACAAAAATATCTAATAATAATATATAGTATAGAATAGTTAGATATGGATGTGTGTATATAGTGTGTATATATATATCATTCTGCTTATATATATATATATATATATATATATATATATATATATATATATATATATATATATATATATATATATATATATATATATAAAGATAAGCAGAATGATTTTTTATTTTATTTAAAGCAATATTCAGTTTAACTCTTTTAGATTGATTGAAAGTCTGTGCATTAGGACACCCAGAGCGTAAGGTCCATTGTAATAAATTAAATTACTTTATTGAAGAGCGGCATGGCGTTGTATATCAATAGCACATAATCACTTCAGCCAGAGAAGCGAAAAAGCATCAGATGTTTTTGTCGTTCTTTCATTTTTTTGGGTAATGAATCAACAATGTTTCTCTTTATTATGATTTTTCGACTCCCTGTGTCATATGAGGCGACGCATAAATCGACTGATATTTAGGGGGAAACTGATGTATTTCTAATTTATCATCTTCTGCCACAGGCGTTCCTTTTCCCAGACCGGGAGAATTTCAAAAGCTGGACACAAAGAGGACTATGGGAACTTTGCCCGCTCAGTCAATCAGACAGACACCCCATAGTGACCAAACACACAGATGTTGTTTTCTTTGAAGCGTTTAAACAAGTCTCTTTTTTTCAGCATGTGATAACCATGTAAATAAATTTACTCCCCATTTTTGTTCACTGTTTGTTTTTTATCACGTATTAGAAATATTTTTTTGTCTCTGTTAACAATCAGTGAAAGGGCGAGATGAAACTTCAAAAGGTGTTGAGGAGAAGAGAAGCGAGAGACGGGGATGGAGATGGAGATGGGGGTTGTGCTCTGTCTGAGTACGAGACATGGCTCAACTGGCCAGATGAATGAAGCTGCAGGGGGACATGAGAGTTAAGACTGTGGAGCAGCTTCAGTTTGGAACATCAAAGCTCCATAGATATCTCACATTCACACACACACACACACACACACACACACACACACACACACACACACACACACACACACACACACACATTAAACACATGCACACACATTAAACACATGCACAGCTATCTATGCAAACTTTATTTCTTTCTGTAAAATTTATAGAACTGTATTCATTTCGAAACCACATGTTTTATTCAAGGACTTGCTGGTTTGTGTTACTCCAAGTGATGTTTTGCTATGTTGCAGTTCTCCTTTTGACCATCAGAGGACGTTCAATAGCAGCAGTGAAAGCAGCCTCAGTAGGAATCTAGCAAGCATACACACACACACACACACACACACACACACACACACACACACACACACACACACACGCATGAACACATACACACACGCACACACACATTCAATTGGAAAAAAAAAAAGAAGGAGTGAAAAGCCAACTCTGGAGATATGCTCTTTTTTTTTTTTTTTTAAACATGTAACATTGAACATTGCCAAAAAAGATATGTCCAGATTCGAGTGCCTGTAAAAAGCCATCATGAAAATTTGTCTTTTGTTTTTTTTCACCGTATCTTAGAGTTATAAATGTTTGGCATCGCTTAGTTTCATGGTTCATTCCTTCAGCCAAACTGCCAGTCTCGCATGAAAGGCTGTAGATCAATAATACATGCTGCATGTGTTTCCCATCCTGAAAAAAGAGGGCAAACACATTTAACAGTGTCAGCTTCATCCTCCTGCTATCCATCGGTTCCTCTGATGCCTCAATTGCCAATTTCACTGCCAAGAACACAATTTAAATCACCTTTACATGCCTGAGTAAGATGTATGGCATGAATAAGTCAAAGCTAGATTGATCTGGTAAAGAGGACTGCTTGCCTATTCTAATCACATTAGCTGGCCATTACTCATTTATCCACTAATTCATTACTCGATTTGTCTCCATGAATATTTAACAATGTCTTGACATCTTTATGGACTGCTTGTTCTGCCTGGCAATTAGAAAGAGAACTGTCTTTCAGTGGCCACATGCTTGCCATCAAAAGCCAAATTTATGGACGGATTGAAAAAAGGTCACATGATTATGCAAGTTTTTTTTCCCTCCCTCGATTTTGCTCTTCTGATTTATCCAACTATAATCTACAGCGTTTTTCTTCTTGATCATTCATTTCTCATTTTATTGGCTGACACAGAGTGTGTCCTTTGCTGAATAAAATCGCCCAACCTGCTGGCCGCCTGGTGGAAACCACCAAGCCACAGGACTATAAACACTCCCAGAAACCAACCCCCTTACCCTTTACAGACTCGTGGGATATAGGATTGGAGAAGACAAAACCACAACCGCCCCAAGCTTTTGGTTAAGGTCAATGTAATAACTGCAAGGATGGCGGAAGATGAAACAGCTCCATGTTCTTCAAGGTTGTGATAAGGATTTCCAGACTAAAAGGCAGTTCATAGATTCATGGAAGTCTTTTCTTCAACAATCAAGCCCCGACATCCAAAGAGTGAGGACTGAAGATATGTTAGGAGGTCCGAGTCAGACGAATTACCACGTAATCCCTCAATGATGTGACTTAGTTTTACAGGCTTACAGACTGTGTGGTTTTCCTTCTTGTTCTCTAGTCTCTACCTCACACTATACTGGGAGCACTGGGCTTTAGGGTGAAATATACCCTAAATAGAATGCTTTGCACCCAGTCTTCTCAGGAGTGGGGATAGTCTTCAGATCACTTGCCACCCTGACCAGGATAAAGCATTTACCTGAGGTGAATGAATAAATGAATGAATGAATGAATGAATAATTGAATGAATAATTGAATGAATGAATGAATGAATGAGCAAAATATAAATGAATGAAGTAACCAATCATCCATTTTTTTAAATATAAAACAGGAAAGGTAGATGTGAGTCCATGAAGTACAGTTGCACTTACCTCTAGTGTGTGTGTGTGTGTGTGTGTGTGTGTGTGTGTGTGTGTGTGTGTGTGTGTGTGTGTATATGTGTGTGTGTGTGTGTGTGTGTGTGTGTGTGTGTGTGTGTGTGTGTGTGTGTGTGTGTGTGTGTGTGTGTTTATCTCACCAATTTAAAAACAACAGACAATCAACGTCAAATTAAACATCACAGGATTCAGATTGCCCGTGTTTGTTTGTTCGCTCAATGCTTGATTAAATCATCTGCTTGTCAATTATGATCAAAACACCTTTTTATATATCATTCCTGCTCTCTCTTTTCTTTCTTATTAAGAAAACTGTCTAGAAACTGTTCTTTAAGTTCTGCTCATGATCTTCTCGATTTAAGAGTGGACAAACGAGTAACTCTGACATCTGGATCAAGCTGCTATAGTGTCTGAGGTTTATGTAGAATAAACCATTTTACAAAAACAAAAGGTGTCATTGTTTGGTTGGTTGGTTGGTTGGTTGGTAGGTAGGTAGGTAGGTAGGTAGGTAGGTAGGTAGGTAGGTAGGTAGGTAGGTAGGTAGGTAGGTAGGTAGGTATTTGTCTCTCTTGTGCTTTATGCTGTTACATAAAATAGTGACAGCAAAACTGTCCTTGTTCTCAAAGAATGTCAAAAAGTTGTAGCTTTGATTGTTATAAAACTCTGACACTGGACTTTCACAATGCTCAGCATTTTTCCTAGAGGGGGTCATAACAATACACTAGACCAAATGAATGACTACACGCTGTTTTGTCAGTTTATGTGAAACATCCGCCATACAACCCCTTGTGTAAATTTTTAGTATAAAAACTCCAGCATATTAAAACGAGCATTTTTTTTTTTTTTTGTACAGTATACAGTGTAACTTCATTGCAACTAATGAAGCCAAATTTTTCCGCCGCTGTACGACATTAGTGTGAGATCTGGATATTGGAAGAACAGCATTTATTTTCAATTCGATTCGTTTTTATTTGTATAGCGCAAAGTCAAAGCAGTTTTTCCACAGATAATGTGGTAAGAAAGAATGAATAAGATGATCTTTATATGTGAAAGTTTGTCCCTGATGAACAAGCCGGTGGTGACTGTGGCAAGGAAAAACTCCCGAGAAGGCATAAGGAAAGAAACCTTAAAAAGAACCAGACTCAAGAAGGAACCCATCCTCATCTGGGATGCAAAGAATGTCTATTTATTACAGCAAAACAATGTTGAGGTGTGCAGTGATGCTGATCAGATGAAATCTGTAGTCCTGTGTAAGTATAGCAGACTGTTGACATTAACTAAAGTCCAAATCCATTCTCAAAGCTACAATAGAAGAGTTCACCATCCAGAGGCTGGTGAGGAGAGGGGCAGGGACAGTGGTTACTTGTACATCAGGAGCATGTTAAACTCGAGAGAGAAAAGAGAGAAAGAGAGAGAGAGAGAGAAAGAGAGAGTAGAGAGAAGAGAGAGAAGAGAGACAAGATTGGTGACAGGGAGAGAAAGATTTGAATTATTAATTCTTCTTATTGTTGTATGAAAGTTAAGGACGCTGTGCAGTTGGGGACTCTGGCGATACTCGTTCTGGCAGCATAACTAAAAGGAAGAGCTAGAAAGTAACACAGTACTGTCTGATAAGAGATGGCCCACCATAGTGAGGGGTGATGACAAGAGTGAGGGAACGACAGCATAAAAATATCCCAGTTCACTAAACACTCTATCGATGATCTTTTCACATCTGCTACTTTATCTAAGAAAAACCTACTAATAAAAGGTTTGATTAAATCAATGTTTTCAGCCTCGACTTGAACATTAAGACTGTGTCTGAGTCCCAAACACTAATTGGACGGTGGTTCCATAAATATGGGACTTTGTAAAAGAAGGTTCTGCCCCTGCTGTAGTCTTCATTATTTAAGTTACCAACAAATAGCTTGTACCTTTTGATCTAAGTAGGCATGGGGATCATAATGGTACAGAAGTTCAGATACTGCGGCATGAGACCGTTAAGTGCTTTATACGTCAGTAGTAGTAGTATTTTATAATCAGTGTGGGATTTGATTGGGAGCAGTGTAGACTGATTAAAACAGGGGTGATGTGGTCATATTTTCTAGATCTAGTAAGAACTCTTGCAGCTGCATTCTAAACTAATTGAAGCTTATTTATGCACTTACTCGAACACCCAGACAGTGAAAAATTACAGCAGTCTAACAAAAAAATGAAGTCGTTTTTCTGCATCCTTTAATGACATCATATTTCTAATTTTAGCAATATTTCTAAGGTGAATAAAGGCACATTTTGTCCATGCTCTGAATAGTGTGTGTAACAGTCACAACTGGAGGCAGGCTGTAACCCACGAGGTGACGTCATGACCAGGAAGTATAAAATGCACTGGAGTGAAGCCGGCGCCAGCTTCTGTATGTTCACGAAGCGCTCTGTGTAAATTTAATGTTGTTTTTTCTGTCTGTCAAAAAAGAATGAAGGCATTGTAGAAAACTAAGCAAACTTTTTGGCCTTTGTGTGGCTTGTCTGGGAGTGGAGCATGCTATATTGGCTCTTGAGGGATGGCGATTCCTTCCCCCTGACAGGTTCCTGATAGCAAGGATCTCCTGAAGGTTGTAACATGTGCTGTCCAGAAGCTGGATATAGCTTGGCCGGCCAATGAGCATAAAGCCCCTCCATCCAGTAAGCTCGACGAGCGCTTTTTGCTCCGGGCGTCACAGCCTTCTCATCGGGCCTGCCATTTTTCCCTTACCTGCACACCGAGGTGTCCAGGTCCTGGGCCAACCCCTTTAGCAACAAGACCGCATGTATTCGAAGGTCATGGGGCTTAGGGATTATGGTTATGGTGTCATGCCACAGGTTGTAGAGACTCTCAACCTCAACGCAATGCTTCCTACTGACAAGTGCAGAGACAGAGTGTCGCAACACACTTTCCCCCTGTACGGGATCCCGCATGGTGCTTTGGTCCGAAGCCCTGTGAGGTGACAACACGTCTTCAACAATAGGGCTTTGACCAAGAGGTCCTGACCAGACCTGCAGGGGGGTGACTGGAGGGTGTGTAGCGGCAATTTTCTTGGTGCGTCAGGGCACTGCCCCAGCTCTAGGTGAATTAAAGGTCAGTCTCGAGAGACTGATTCCCTTGAGGGAGCACCTGGCGGTCTGGATAGCTCTGCCAGACGTGTCCCAAAGGGTCCTGCACACTGTAGAGCGAGGCTATACGATTCAGTTCGTATCCCACTCTGATAGTAAGCCAGCGGGTTTATATATCCTCTCCCTGAAAGCAGCTCACATTCCAGGCTGGTTAAACAAAGCAGCGGACACCCTGTCGAGGCAGGGGTCCAGACCCTGGAAATGGCACCTGGGAGAAGTATACCCAAGTACCCAAGTAGACCTGTTTGCGTCTCTAGAGATGTTGCACTGTCCCCTATGGTTCTCCTTATATCCTCCATCCCCGCTGGGACTGAACACCATGAGATGGTGTCTGTTTATTTTGAGGTGCACTCAGCAGCAATTGCCTAGTTGGTTCAGTGCTGTAGTTCCTGCAGAACCAGTTAGCAAAAGGGTAAGCTTTGACTACCATTAAAGTCTACAAGTCCGCCGTTTTGGTGTATCATGCCCCCCATGTCGGGGCATTGACTGGGCAGAGACCCGCTCCTGATGAGTTTTCTCCGCGATACCTGGAGGCTGAGGCCTCCGATGCGACCAAGAGTGCCTGGGTAGGACCTGTCCATTGTGCTGGAGGCTCTGTCCAAGCCCGCCTTTGAGCTGTTGGCTGAGATTTCTTGGAGGCACTTGTCTATTAAGCTTGCGTTATTGCTGGCTATCTGCTCTCTGAGAAGAGTAGGTGAGCCACAGGCCCTTTCTGTGGCCCCTTCCTTTCTGGAGATCACTCCAGGCATGGCCTGTGCCTTCCTGCACAATAGAGCGTGTTACGTCCCTAAGGTGCCCTCGGCCATCCCACGACCTGTCAGGCTCCAGGCATTCAATCCTCCTTCATTCCAGACCCCAAACCAGGAGAAATTTAACTGGCTGTGCCCAGTCCGAGCACTGGACTGTTATATCCAAGTCAGAAAAGTCAGTTAATCTGCTACGGCCCTCTGAGGAGAGGTCTTCCTGCTCATAAGCAGACCCTCAGCAGATGGAGTATGGATGCAATTGTGTCCTCTTACAGGTCCTCTGGTCTTCCTCAGAGCGCACTCGACCCGGATTGTGGCAGCCTCTAAGGCTTGGTCCTCTGGAGTGTCCCTCCAAGACCTCTGCGACGCTGTGGGCTGGTCCACCCCACTCACCTTAGTCAGGTTTTACAACCTTGACCTTTGTGAAACTCCTGGCACCTCTGTACTTCGACCTACCTGTTCTCTTTCACACTAGTCAGGGACAGGTCAGTGTGGTGGCATTGGACTCTTTTTCCCAAAGCGTTCTGACGCAGCTCAAGTTCCTGAAAGGGAACATCTCTAGGTTACATATGTAACCCTAGTTTCCTGAGGGAACGAGATGCTGCGTCTCTATGCCACACCTCCAATGTCCCTTCAGCGCTTTTTTCTTTGTTTTTAGAAGCTGGTGCCGGCTTCACTCCATGTGCATTTTATACTTCCTGTTTAGCCTGCCTCCAATTTTGACTGATTACACACATTATTCAAAGCATGGACAATGCCGCGGCATTCCCAAAGCGTTCCTGATGCAGCGTCTCATTCCCTCAGGGGACTAGGGTTACATCAAATAGTGTGGAGAGCTCTATAGTCTAGCAAGGAGGAAAGTATGATCAATGGTGTCAGAAGCTTCACTAAGGTTGAGCAAAACAAGTAAGGAGACAAAACCCTGATCAGAGGCTAATTACAGGTCATTTACCACTTTAACTAGTACCGTCTCTGTGCCATGATGAGGCCTAAATCCTCATTGATCCATTAAAACAAATTTATTCCTCAGTAGATGTGAGCGGAACTGCTGTGGTACAACCTTTTCTAAAATCTTGGAGATAAAGTGAAGATTTGATATTGGCCTATAGTTGGACAACTGACAAGGGTCAAGGTCAGGTTTCTTAATTAGGGGGTTGATAACTGCCAGTTTGAAGGATTTACTCACATAACCATTGCTGATGGAAGATTGTATTATTTTTTAGAACAGATTCAATTATTTCTGGTATTATCAGCCTGAAGAAACATGTAGGCAAAGGATCAAGAACACAAGTTGATGATTTTGATGAGGAAATAAATGAAATTAAGTCATTAACCTGAATAGGGGGTAAAACTTTGTAATTGATTGTCTGCTATAATTACACTGCTGTCTACAGGGTTATTTATAAAATAGTTTAGATTTATATTAATCTTCTGGATTTTTTGCCTAATGTTTTTAACTTTTATTATTAAAAAGGTTAATGAAATCATTAATACCTATTAATGGTTTGCATGTTAGTGCAGGGCTTTTATTTCCTGTTAATTTTACTACCATGCTGAATAAAAATCTAGGATTATGCTTGTTATTTTTTATGAGAGTAGAGATATATGCTGATCTAGCAGCAGCAAGAACTGAAAAATCTTCAGACTGCGGAATTATGAATATATTCTTTTATATCGGATCCAAATGTTAGTGTTAAATCAAAAGTGTGTCCCACACTCTGAGTTTGTATTTTAAGATTCTGATTCATTCCTACTGAATCTAGTATGGACACAACTTATTTTCTTAAGGAGTCTTCCTGATTATTAAAATGAATATTAAAATCGCCAACAATGAATGCTTTGTCTAAAGAAGTAACTACATTTGTGATGAAATCTGCAAATTCTGCAAAATATATTTTTGTAGATGAATTACTGTATATTGAAGTAATGTGATATACAATATATCTTTTTAAAATCATACAGGCTTATGGAGAAGTTAGACACAATCCCGTCGTACTGTATAACTCTCCTGCTGTAATTACATGCAGTTACCTAGGACTTGATCTGGGTAAATATCTGTGTTCACAACATTTATATTAATGAACAGCCCGTAATTCAGAGAATAGTGTGTGTAAATTTACACATAGGAAGACACTTTAATTGATAAGCTCATTTGTGATGCATTTTGATAATACAATAGGAGTATGTAGCTTAATTATGACAAATACTCATACATATGGGATATTTTTTTATACTTGTATTTTTATTTACATGTTTAGTTACAAATATAAATAACTGTACATAGCAACTAGCAAAATATCACAACTAGCTAACTAGAAAAGCATACATTGTTGAAATAAGTCTGTCCAATTAAGTCTCTGGTTTCTGTTGTCAGCATCAGAACTAGACTCCTGCTTCCACGTTTTAATTTATTGATTTAAGAAGAGTAATGTAAACGTTTCCTGTTAGTTAATTCCTAAAAAAAGATTGATTTTGTAAACGAAAATTTCTGCATCCACAATCAAATGATAAAATTTCATATAGTTGAACTTGTCTGAATTCCTATAAAATTGAGAATTACTTTGACTTGAATTCCATAGAACACTTTTGGGGTGAACTGAAGTAACTTATTGGGTCAATTGGCAACATGATTGGGTATAAAAAAGAGCCTCTCAGAGTGGCAGTGTCTTTCAGAAGTCAAGATCCATGAAGCTGCTTTGAGACAATGTTCATTGTTAAAAGCACTATACAAATAAAAATGAATTGAATTGAATTGAATTATTGGCTCATTTTGGATTTCATGAGAGCTACACATTCTAAAAAAGTTGGGACAGGTAGCAGTAAGAGGACCAATTTTCAAATTATTAGGTCAATTGGCAACATGATTGGGAATAAAAAAAGAGCCTCTCAGAGTGGCAGTGTCTCTCAGAAGTAAAGATTGGCAGAGGATCACCAATTCCCCCAATGCTGCGGTGAAAAATAGTGGAGCAATATCAGAAAGGAGTTTCTCAGAGAAAAATTGCAAAAAGAGTTTAAAGTTATCATCATCTACATTGCATAATATCATCCAAAGATTCAGAGAATTGTTTTCTCTGGGTCAAGGCTCATTTAAAATAGACTGTGGCAAAGTGGAAAGTTCTTTTTGGAAAACTGGGACGCCATGTCCTCCGGACTAAAGAGGATAGGGACAACCCAAGTTGTTATCAGCACTCAGTTCAGAAGCCTGCATCTCTGATGGTATGGGGTTGCATGAGTATGTGTAGCATGGGCAGCTTACACATCTGGAAAGGCAACATCAATGCTAAAAGGTATATTCAAGTTCTAGAACAACATATGCTCCCATCCAGACGTAGTCTCTTTCAAGGAAGACCTTGCATTTTCCAACATGACAATGCCAGACCACATACTGCATGAATTACAATATAATGGCTGCGTAGAAGAAGGATCCGGGTACTGAAATGGCCAGCCTGCAGTCCAGATCTTTCACCCATAGAAAACATTTGACGCATCATAAAGAGGAAGTTGTGACAAAGAAGACCTAAGACAGTTGAGCAACTAGAAGCCTGTATTAGACAAGAATGGGACAACATTCCTATTCCTAAACTTGAGCAACTTGTCTCCTCAGTCCCCAAACATGTGCAGACTGTTATAAAAAGAAGCGGGGATGCCACACAGTGGTTAAACATGGCCTTGTCCCAACTTTTTTGAGATATGTTGATGCCATGAAATATAAAATCAACTTATTTTTCCCTTAAAATGATACATTTTCTCAGTTTAAACATTTGATATGTCATCTATGTTGTATTCTGAATAAAATATTGAAATTGGAAACTTTCACATCATTGCATTCTGTTTGTATTTACAATTTGAAAAGTGTCCCAACTTGTTTGGAATCGGGTTTGTATATAATAATTATATTATTATAAAATAAAGTTCTGTTGATATATCCATTTTGACCTGAAATTTGTTTCCAATTTCTTTATTTTTTCTTTATTACAAGCACTGTTTATACCTATACATTTTGTATTTGAATAATTAATTATTAATTCTAATTAATTATTAATTAATAATTTATAATAAATAATCCTGCACTTTACTCAGATTGTAAATGTCACATGCTTTTATTGAACATGCTATACATTTTTTTGTTTGAATTTCTAGCTACCGGATAACTGCATTTTATTGTTTTTCCATGTGCACACTGAATGAGTAATTGAGCTTGTGACAATAATAATAATAATAATAATAATAATAATAATAATAATAATAATAATAATAATAATAATAATAATAATAATAATTCAAAACAAAAAAACATGATCTGATCTCAGTCTGATATACAACACCTGGTGGGGTTCTGATACTCAGTGTGTAAGTCAATCTTTGAAGTAAAGCACATATTTAAAACTTTCTCTTATTAACTCCTTTATTAAATCTAAATACAAAATAAATAAAAAAATAAAAAATAAAATGCCATCTTGTCTGTCTCTTCTGAAAGGAAAAATGTGATATGATGCTCCTGCAGTATACACAAGCGCAAAAAGGCCATAAAAACACAATTAGGATAATCAGGCTCAGGTAGCTTCTTGGGTTTTAAGAAACAGTTTTGGAGTTTATAGCTAACATTTTGGTTTTGATTCAAATTGTCTCTCCATGTGTTGGTGTTCATGGACTGACTCAGCAGTTTGAGTGATGCGAAAGAGAAAGAGAGAAAGAGAGAAAGACAGGTGGTCAGCAGCAGGCAGAAACACTGCCGTTCAAAGTTGAAGTAGTCTCCGTACATGTTTTGCATTCCTCTGGTCCTTTTGAAGCTGTGTGTTTCCATCGTACAGCCGTCACTCACAATCTCACTATTAGGCAGAACATAGGTGGTAAAAAGATTTAAACAGCTAAATAAATAAACATGATTGTCATGAGTTACCTCGTGATTAATCGCAACTTAATGATCCATTTTTATCTGTTCGCAATGTCCCTTAAATTAATGCTTTTCATGTTTTTAATATTCTATTCAACATGCGCATGGGCGAATATGGATGCTTTATGCAAATGTCTGTTTATTATTAGTGAAACCAAACTCAACATAGAGCATGAAAACGAGACATGCTTCAAAGGTCATAGATGTTTTTCAAAGATGTTGTTCATGTCTATTGGACACATGATAAAAAGAAGATAGAAATACCAGGTTCCCATTACTTCTCTTTCATTGCACTGAGCAATTTACTTACACAAGCCTGTTTTCTATTTTCAGATGACAGGGCAGCTGGTGAAAATACTCTTATTTGTTTTACATTATGACGTTTTAAATTATGTAAATAATCAGGACAGCGAACAGAACTATTGCTATGTTTTCACCTCGTGAATAAATGTGTGTTGCATTGGAGGTTTTAATTTCCCCTCGTATTTATTTATTTATTTATTTATTTATTTATTTATTTATTTATTGATTGATTGATTGATTTATTTATTTATTTATTTATTTATTTATTTATTTATTAATTCAATTATGTATTTATGTATCAATAAACATTTGTTTTACTGATGCACCAAAGTTTAAACTTAAACATATACTGTATATATATATATATATATATATATATATATATATATATATATATATATATATATATATATATATATATATATATATATATATATAACAAATTGTATTAACATTTGATTAATGCAGCACATATTTCATATTTCAGAGTTTACTTTCATTATTAAAAAATAAATAAATAAAATAATAATAATAATAATAATAATAATAATAATAATAATAATAATAATAATAATAATAATAATAAAAAGCCAAAATATGTTTTATATTTTTTACAATTTCCAAAATAGATACTTTTTGCTTTGTTGACAGTTTGGCAAATTCATTGCATTATTTCATCAGATTCATGAAGTTGTCACCATAATTTATGTTTGTCCCTTGTCAAGAGTTAATTTGTAACATTTCTTGCCTTCTTATTGTGCTTTAGACCATCATTTGTCTTGTGCAAAGAAAAGCTGAGTACAGAATCAATAGCACTATTAATGCTAATAAACTACTTTACAAAGCCATATTACAAGAAACACCCAGAAGACAGTCTAATAAAACTTTAACAAATGAAAGTCATTCAATCTAAAAAAATCTCAAGAAACTTAAATGTATTTCCCAAGTGCAGCTTCTACACCTATCAAACACTATGACCAAGAGCTACCTCTGCTGCACAGGATAAATGTATTCAAATTACCAGCCTCAGAAACCGGCAACGTATATATATGCTTTTTAGAGATCAAGCGGCAGACATACTTTATCATTTACTGTTTAAGCAGACTGTGTAGTCAGGTGTTCATTGGTGGTCGAATTGCAACAAAGAAACCGTTATTTGGAAGAATAACAAGTAGACAATACTTGTTTGGGGCAGAAATGGACTTTAGATGTGTGAAAACTGTCCATTGGTCTGAAATTTACAATTTTATAGATTTTTGTTTCGGACCACAGTGTTTGGGTCCGATTCTGAAGCATGGAGTGTAATGGTGTAGGGTTTCTTTGTTGGTTAAACTGATGGTCAAAATTGAGGACACACTTAACCAGCATGGATACCACAGCATTTTGCACTGGCATGCCGTCCTATCTAGTTTGCACTTATTCTAACCGTCATTTGTTTTCCAACAGAACAATGACCCCATAAACACTTCTAATTTATGTAAGAGCTATTTGTCCAAGAATGTCAGTGATGAAGTACTGCATCAGATAACCTGGCCTCCACAATCACCGACTCTAAATCCAATTAAGATGGTTTAGGATTTTGCATCAAAGAGTGAAAGGAAAAGCAGATAAACAAGCACACAACACCTCTGGGAACTCCTCAAAGTTGTTTAAAAATCATTTAACGTGACAACCTTATGAGGCTGGCTAAGAGAATGCCAAGATGTGAAAAGCAGTATATAGTATTATAAAAATAAAGTATATATAAAATATATTTCTCTATAGCCAAACAGAATGTGTGTAGTCACAAGCATAACTTTAACAGAAGGCAAGAATAGGACAATAGTATGCAAGCTAACTGAATGCTAGTAGCTTTCACAATAAAAACAACATTGAATAGAATTGGCATTTAACTAATAGTTAACTGATGCTAGCTAACCTCTGAGAGATTAGGAACTTTTGTTTGTTTGTCGTGGTTTAAGTTTTTCCTATAGTTTCCTATTTGGTAACTGGTGCTAGGGTAAATTTTCCCTTCTCGTGAAATAAGAGACCTAAACCCGTTCCAGCTCCTGTGCACAAAGCCATCTCCATGATGATACAGTCTACATGGATTGGAGTAAACAGTTTACAGAGCACTGACCTCAAACCTACTGAACACCTTTGGGATGAATGTGAACACTGACTGCACCCTGGGCCTCCTCACCTCACCTAATGTAAATTACGTATACTTTCTGTGTGGCCTGGTACCAATTGACCCACAAAATGGTGCCTGTCTGTGGCCTGGGGGTTGGGGACCACTGGTCTATAACATTGCTGTGGAAGCCACTTTTTAAGTATTCCTGTCACATAATGTTTTAATAATGTACAATATGATAGGCATTATATACATTATGCTTGTCATGGCTAATTTCTTCATACTTTGCACAGTACTGTATATTATAAGTATACAGTAGGTATACTGGTCGACGCTATCTTGGGTTATGTGTTTTGTTTTGTGTTGTCTGTCTGTCTGCACTGTCTGTCTGTACTGGTTTTTGTCTGCACTGTTTGCACTCGGTTGTACTCGATGCACTTTATGTAGCTTTATGTTATGTGTTGTAGCTCTATGTGGTTTAGTGTAGCACCAGGGTTCTGGAGGAACGTTGCCTCGTTTTTACTGTGTACTGTGTACCACTGTGTATAGTAGAAATGTTAATAAAAGCCTCTTGACTTGACTTGACTGTAATAGTTGTTTCAGGACAACAAAGAAAAATAATACATTTTAAAGAAAGAACTTTAAAATGTGCCAGCTAATTTTCTTAACATTTGCAGAACAACTTTGTGATTTTATTTCATTTATTTATTTATTTATTTATTTATTTATTTTTTACGTGATAAAAAATTGAAGTACAAAAGCTGCTGGGAAGTGTAGTCTAAAACTAACACTTTCCAAATTTTCTTAAAAAAAAAAAAAAAAAAAAAAAAAAAAAAAAAAAAAAAACATCTCAACAGGTTTGTTGGCTGAAGTTTCTTAAGTTTGTAATCTAGTGTACCAGTGTAAATGTATTCATTGCAAGATATTTAAAGCACTTTTGTAAGTCGCTCTGGACAATGGCGTCTGCTAAATGCTGCAAATGTAAAATGTAATGTAAACATGCTCGAATTTTTAATTGATCTGTTCTGAGATTCATTTTTCATCATTTCCCTGTTTAATACTCAGTAATATTTATACAAATTTATAATAATTTTATAAAAGACTGTATGTTTTTGTACAAGATACAACACTTGGGTGGGGGGTGTTTTTTATGTGTTTGACTTTATGCCTAACAACTAATGATTGCAATTTTCATTTATAAACAACAATGCAAACTTTCTATCCATTTGTAGTCAAATTTTATATTGTAGAGTAGATGCAAGTTAATATTGCTCCAACACCACAGTAGCTCTAAACAGTTGTCTCTTTCATTTCTCGAGAAACTAAAAGAAATATGTCTTAAAGCCCAATCCAAACTAAAACAAACATTTAGTGGTGTATAATCCCTACCGAATCGTGTGCGTCACACATTTTCACTTTTTTTTTTTACACTCAGCGACACGGCCCACATGTGTTCCGACACAATCGACTGCACTTCAAGCATTTCTCTTTCAAAGGCAGGAACCGATGAAGTGGGGCGTCCATGTTCACAGTGGCAGCAATGCAGCGCGTACACCCTCCTGGACAGCGTTGTTTTAACAGAAGGAGCTGCAGTGGTGTGGAACTGGACTGTTTCTTAGGGGGGTCAAAGCGGAGACGCAGGAGATTGACCCCTGGCTGGCCTCCATAGGTGGGCCCTGTTTGATCCTCCACCTGCTGAGACAACTTCACTTAGAAACATTGTTCATCTCCCCTGCTCCGGAGCTCCAGGTCCTGCTGACCAGGGCCATGGGGTTCAAGTCAACACCACCAGATCAGAAAGGTCTTTGTGTTTAGGACTTTTTGTGTAGTTTGACCCACAGCCTACAGCAGGTCAACATGAGGATCAGTGCTAGTATGATTAGGGTCATGATCCCTGAGAGCAAGTTCATTAACTGTTTTTTTTTTTTTTTTTTTTTTTTTTCACTGTACTTTAAAAGTTAGAAGAATATTTCAAACTGTTCATGGTACAGTTTAGCGTCCTATGTTTTCCCCCCAGTTCTCCAGGATTTTCTCTATGTAAAATAAAATGTGTAACAAAAACATGTTTATTTAAGATTTACAGTACATGTAACATTTAGATACATTTATTACCATTTCTTTCTATTTTTTAAGCCAAAAGAATGCTCTTCTTGAAATTGTTTGAAATGTATCTCTTCCGCTCGTTAAATCTATCAGCCATGTAATGTGGGTGAGAATGCAGATGCAAGTGGAGAAATTGTATTTATCATGCATATGTAAACAACAAGAAATAAAACACAAAGAAAACCAAAGAGAGCTACAACAATAAACATAAAAAGACACATTTAAGGCGAAGAGTGAAATT
>NC_139574.1:6776931-6779431 GCF_946808225.1 Silurus aristotelis
CCATTTGCACACAAACACACACACACACACACACACACACACACACACACACACACACACACACACACACACACACACACACACATAAACAGACACAAACAGACACAGACACAGACACCCAGCAACCTGGGGAAAGTGGAAATGACCTTGAAGACCTGGTGGCTCATTAAATGTGATGCTTCCACCCTGCAAAATGGTTTCATTAGTCGAACCTGGATCACACCATGTGCATCAGAGATGGAGAGATTGGGGTGGAGGGGTAGAATGAGCTGAATGAGCAGGTGGATAGGGGGTGGTGGTGATGGTGGTTGGTGTTGAAAGGGCCAATTTTGGAGTGATTACATTGCACATGCGATGGGTAATTGCCGGTGCAGGCCATGGTCTATATTAGACCTCTTATGTCACCAATGTCTTCGGTCAATTAGCTGCACAAAACTAAAACATGTGATTTAAAAAAAAAAATAAGGTTGCTTTTTTTATCATTTTTTTATTAATTTTAATTAAATTAAGGAACCTGGTGGAAAATAAAATAAATAATATGTTTAAAAAAAAAAACTGATCTGTTTTGACTGGAAAGTCATAAAAAACCCATAATTTATAGTGTATTTTATTTCAATATTTTGTTGACTACGAAGAAAAAGAAGAAGAAGAAGAAGAAAGAAGTAATTTACTTAAATATCACTTTATAAACAAATGTTAGCTCAAATATATGTATCTTATGTATCTCATAATGGAGACTTAATTTTTTTTATGAATGCACAAAGAATTAAAAAGGTTAAAAACTAGAAAAATAAAAAATAAAAAATAAAATAATAATAATCGTCATCTACAAATGAAAAATTATTTAAAAAAATTATAATAATAATAATAAAAATATATATATATATATATATATACTAATATATGTATTTATTAATTTATCTTTTGATATTAAAATAGAAACATTTTAAATAAAAAATAAAAATAGATGACGTGCTTTTATTTCTAAAATAAATAGAAGTGCTAGCTTATGAGGAATAGTAAGGAAGAGGAAAAAACTCATGTGAGAGACTCCTGTGGTCCTACACACACACACACACACACACACACACACACACACACACACACACACACACACACACACACACACACAACCACACACACATGCCTGAAGTATTTTTTACAGATTCGCCACAGATGCAAATGCATTTTAAAGGAAATAAGTCTCGAAATCCTACACAAACACACAATCGCACACTGATCCACACAGTCCCTCCACACACACACACACACACACAGAAGGGGAGGAAAAATTTTAAGCGTGCAATGATCAATCCAGCATGAACGCTTGGAACTGAGCGACGTCGCTGAAACATTTAGAGAGCCGTGATGACTCAATGAGAACGGATTTGATTGGACCTCCTGAGGCAGGCTTTGCCTGAGCTGGACTGACTCCCAGAAACCCAGAGCATAAAACCACACCATGAGTACACTCCAGCTTCCTGAGCTGCTCTAACCGACTCAAACGTGATGTGGTGTCTCCGAGGAGCTTCTGCTCCACTGATTACTTCAAGAATGAAGAGTGCAAGCGTATATCCATCTCCCTCAATGCAGCCAGGGGATGGCATATGGCACTAGTGGCCAGCATTACAGCTCAATCCTGCTCTGTAGCAGCAGTGCCACAGGGTGCCATAATGAAGCCATGAAACCAAAAGCTATTACCTTCTGACTTTATGAACGCATCAGTCTAATGTTTAGTAGGTGCCCTATTCAGAGCATTCGAACGCATCTCTGTCTAAAAACTAAAAAAATATATATTATATTATTATTATTCTAAACAAATAGTATATTAACCTTTACAATTTACATGTGCGTTTTGTCATACATTTTCCTACATTACCCACAGATTTTGAGATAACATGAGATTTCATCCATGGTATATCTTTCTTGTTATTTAAATCTGGACCAACAAATCCGCTTCCACAATTTCAATTTTAATGCTAATTCTTCCATCTTTTTGTAAATCTTTGTCTTTGTTTTCTGGGACTTACATCTCCAAATATCTACATATCCACTATTTCTACACTGGAGTTCTCATGAATTTGCTCGAAACTGCTGAGTAAAAATGTTTTTAGGAAATGTAAGGATTTTTTTCTTATGTTAGAAATTATGAAGTAAATATTTATATCTCATACACACTATATGAGCACAAATATTGGGGCCACCAAGTTTTTCCAGTCATATGTGGTTTTTCCCCAAACTTTTACCACAGAATTAGAGGAATGCAATTGTATAGGATACTTTTGGATGCAGTAAAATTTGATTCTTCCTTCACTTTCCCTTTGAACTTCCCCTTCCCCTTCGAAAAGAAGACTCAAACCTGTTCCAGCATGGCACTGCCCCTGTGCACCAAACCAGCTCCATGAAGATATTTCTTTACATGTGTCGGAGTAGAAAATCTCCTGCTATAAAGCTCTGACTGCACCCCAGATCTCCTCACCTCACCTCACCTACATCAGTA
>NC_139574.1:6784431-6821931 GCF_946808225.1 Silurus aristotelis
GGGATTTGGACCAACACTGCTTTTTAAGATATTATGACTTACAGAGATTTTAGGAAACCTTCATTTTTGACAATACTGACTACACTTATGCACTTTTTTTTCTCCTGAAGAGGCAAACATTTTGTACATGAGAGCCACATTGCGGTTTTCCTGTAATAGTTTCATGTAAAGAATGCTCAACAGACGCAGGATAAGCCAGATATTTAATAAACACCAAACTAGTAATCCAACGTGACCATAAACAGGTAAAGTCACATCAGTTCACAATCACATTAATTAGAGAAAATAAGGTGATCTAAATCCGGGGACAGAATCACTATTACTTCACATTGTTTTCCTGAATGAAGGTAAAATTTATATTGTGTGTGTGTGTGTGTGTGTGTGTGTGTGTGTGTGTGTGTGTGTGTGTGTGTGTGTGTGTGTGTGTGTAAAATTGAGGACACCTGTGCTTAATCGGTAAGAAGGAGAGTCAGAGCACAAAAGTGTAGCTATAGCTCTTTATCTCCTATACAGTATATCAGGGGTCGGCCATTTTTATTTTTTAATTCCCTATATTCAATCACGTTTGTACTCACAATGCACTCTAAATCCGAGTGTACAGCCGACGTACACCCACTAACGGATTATCTCCCATACTGTAACGTGACCTAGCGCACACAAAAAAAAATCTCCTCAGCAAAAAAGCTTTGAAAAAATTCAATAGCAAAATTCAAGCAAGAGAACTATCACTATCAGAATATATTTGAAAACACTGATTTGGTTTTAATGTGTAAGCTGAGGAAATAGAAATATGGAAGGACATATGTTTAGTCATGTGATCCATTTACTCAAAACAAAAAAGATGGGTGGATGAGGTTGTACAGGAATTATTGACATGCTATCCATGCTTTGACTTTTATTTAGTTGACAAAACATGGATAGCAACTGCATCACTGCAATTATTCAAAGAAACAGAATATATATAAATGTGTGATGGAAATGCTGCAGGCTAAAGATTCTTCTTTTATGTTTCTGCAAATACACAGTATAGAGATATGAACAAATTTAGATGCTTCCATGTGGATGAGCAATACCTCAGAAATTGTTTTAAACATGCCAGTCTGGATGCAGAGATTGTCAAAATCAATAATAATATTTTAAAATCTATGCAGATGATGCATAACAAAACAAGTGGATGCAATCAGTTAATACCCAAATCACAAAACTGAAGCAGAGATCAAACCAGTAAGTAAAAAATAACAAAACATATCAATTGTGATTTGTGACAGTTTTAAGTCAAGCATGAAGGTTCAAGGAATGTTCACACTTGATTATTAAACCTTCCTCACCTGCAGTGTGTCTGACTTCCACATACAAGATCAAATTCGCTGGAAAAAAAAAAACGTAATGAGAAAACTGAGGTTTAGTTGAATGTAACTTGAAGAAAATTGAAGGTCAGTTTTTGGAGATTCAATCTTCTGTATCATATGGTTTTGTAGCATGCTATCCTTATTCAGGTAATGCAAACTCCTTGAGATGGCTTGAGGAAGAAACTATAGGAGGAACTAGATTCAAAAGGTAATCCATTCTCATCTGGGTGGCACCAAATGTCTATTCATTACAGTTTGATCTTTGTTGAGGAGTACTGTTCAGTGATGAGCGTTTAAATTCACAACTGTTCATGCAAACTGTGGTCCTGACTGTTGATATTAATTACAGACCAAATCCATCTTCTAAGTTCTTGAGTTGCTGAGTAACTTCATGGATCTTTATGCTGTTTATGTGAAACCATCCTCAGCTGCACAGTGTCTTTAATTAAAGAAAAATCAAGAGGTAGTGCATCATCTATCTATCTATCTATCTATCTATCTATCTATCTATCTATCTATCTATCTATCTATCTATCTATCTATCTATCTATCTATCTATCTATCTATCTGTCTGTCTGTCTGTCTGTCTGTCTGTCTGTCTGTTTACATGTCTCTATCTATCTATCTATCTATCTATCTATCTATCTATCTATCTATCTATCTATCTATCTATCTATCTATCTATCTATCTGTATGTCTGTCTGTCTGTCTGTCTGTTTACATGTCTGTATCTATCTATCTATCTATCTATCTATCTATCTATCTATCTATCTATCTATCTATCTATCTATCTATCTATCTATCTATCTGTCTGTCTGTCTGTCTGTCTGTCTGTCTACATGTCTGTGTCTATCTATCTATCTATCTATCTATCTATCTATCTATCTATCTATCTATCTATCTATCTATCTATCTATCTATCTATCTATCTATCTGTCTGTCTGTCTGTCTGTCTGTCTGTCTGTCTGTCTGTTTACATGTCTGTGTCTATCTATCTATCTATCTATCTATCTATCTATCTATCTATCTATCTATCTATCTATCTATCTATCTATCTATCTATCTATCTGTCTCTCTGTCTCTCTGTCTGTCTGTTTGTTTACATCTATCTATCTATCTATCTATCTATCTATCTATCTATCTATCTATCTATCTATCTATCTATCTATCTATCTATCTATCTATCTATCTGTCTGTCTGTCTGTCTGTCTGTCTGTTTACATGTCTGTGTCTATCGATCGATCTATCGATATAGATATAACTGATAATTGAGCTGAGTGAGGTGAAGCTTGGTGACTATTATGGACTGCATACAGTCCAAACTGATTCTTATATGGAGATATAATTTCATAATAAATGTTTCCTATTTATTATCATCTGTGATTCATGGAAAAATTATTCCAATCTTATTTATACGCATTTATGTTTGTTGGAGAATGTTATGTTTCAAGCAGGTGGAAGCTTTTTTTGGGGGGAATCTCTGTAGAATAGATCAATTCCACTTGTGTAATTGAAAAACTGGTTGTCACTGATGGGTAGATAATATCTCGTAGGTCTTTTTGTGTTGCCTGTGACAACAACCGGTGCATGCTTGAGCAGACAGTAAGAGAACCCACGAAACATGACCCTCTGAATAACCCTGAGCAGCATGGTGCCATCTGAGAACTTCACAGCTACATGGTATTCACACAGACGCTACAGCGCAAAGTGAAAAACGTTCCTGAGAAAAGGAGGGACAAAAAGCAAGAAAGAAAGCGAGCCCTGATGACGATACAGGCCGTTATTTGAAATTGAAAGAATGCGAAGATAGTTAATAGTTGTACTCCCAGCTGAGGGGCTGGCTGTCACGGCTGTGCAGCTCCACTGCTTAATGTACACTCATGCTCCATCTCATCTCTCGTTCCATTATTCCAATCTTCAAACTGCCGTTTCATGCACACTTGGGCTGGCCCCATGCAGGCCTCGCTATTTATTGAATACATTTTTTACACAAAAAAAAACAAAAAAAAAAACATTTTTTCCACCTGAGCTGCCGCCTGCAACTTTTATGACCGAAGATATATCTTAAAGAGAGAAGAGAGCGGGAGATACAGTGAGTGAGAAAGAGAGAAAGAGGAAAGAGCTTTCGTCTTCGCTTTAACAAAACAATGCTCCCTTCATTTGTTTGCCGCACGCTTAGAATTGATGTGGATGAGCGAGCGTGATGCAATCTGAATGAGCCAGTCGTTCGCTTCTATCATTTCCTCTCGGTGTATTGTTTAAGAGCAGGCCATCATGACTCTCATATCGTTCAATTTTTTTTTTCATATGGAAAATAAAAGCAGTGAATAGGTGCTCCCCTGCTGTGCATGAAGGTAAGAATGCTGTGGAAAGGGTAAGTAAACGCCAATCAGTGTGTTCTAGATTACAGAGGTCTTGCGGATGATTTCCCAAAAGAGCTGCTCACATCTTGAAATTCAACACTTTCCATTAAACCTCAACATGAACACGATACTAGGGTGCATGTATGGATGAAGATGGAAAATCTGCTGTGTCAAGTGTGTAGCATCTTCCTCAAAAATGTAAGCATTTAAAGTAATCAGGTATTGATGCTAACCGGTGCAGTTGTCAGGCCTTAATACATTTATCATCTGTATGAGTTGCTGTAAGGCAACAATAAAAATACATGAAAACCTGTACATCTAGAAATGTAGATTAAGACTAGGATCATTATATAAAACATTTAACTCTTATATACTGCTGCTAATAATAAGTATAAGTACACCCTCACATTTCCGCAACCATTGTAGTATATCTTCTCAAGGGACAATACCATAGAAATGAAACTTGAATATATTTTAAAGTGGTCAATGTGCAGCTTCTATAGCAGTACAGATTTACTGTCCTCTGAAAATAACTCAACATACAGCCATTTTTGTCTAAATAGCTGGCAACAAATGTGAGTACACCCTAAGTGAACAATTTAAAAAGTGTGTCTAAAGTGAGCACTATTGTTATCCAGCACTGCCTTAATCCTCCTGGGCATGAAATTCACCAGAGCTGCACAGGTTGTTGCGGGAATCCTCTTTCACTCATCCATAAGGACATCATGGAACTCATGCAGACTCATGCTGCCACCACCATGCTTGACTGTAGGCAAGACACAATTTTCTTGGTGCTCATCAACAGGACGTTGCCACACATGCTGGACACCATCTGAGCCAATCAAGTTCATCTTTGTCTCATCAGACCACAGGACATGGTTCCAGTAATTTATGCTCTTGGGCAGGTCTTCTTCAGTGATTAGACTGGGTCTTCTCACTTCTTGTGAGCAAACTTTAATAGAGGCTTCCTTTTGGGGTGACGGCCATGCAAACCGACTTGTTGCAGTGTGTGGCGTCTGGTCTGAACACTGATAAGTGGACCTTCCACTTCTGCAAACTCTAAAGCAATGCTGCAGCACTCATGCGTCTGCTCTTGAAGCCAGTTTCTGCACCTGATGCAAAATGTAAGAATTTAGAACACATAAAAATGAGCAAATAAGTTGTGATTAATTGTAAGTTAACTCGGGACAATCATGCGATTAATCGTGATTAAATGTTTTAATTGATTGACAGCCCTAATATATATATATATATATATATATATATATATATATGATGATGATGATAGATAGATAGATAGATAGATAGATAGATAGATAGATAGATAGATAGATAGATAGATAGATAGATAGATAGATAGATAGATAGATAGATAGATAGATAGATAGATAGATAGATAGATAGATATGAAAATACCTAAAATGTCTTTGAACTATGTGTAAAGTAATGTCAAGATCTGAAAGAATAATAAAACTCTCCAACAGAAATTATTTGTAAAGCAAATATCTTATACAAAGTCCTAAAAGCAGGGGTAACCGACACAGGAGTGGTGGGGCACTGTTTAGTTTGTTTTTGCACTGTAGATTTCACCCACAGATGAATGGAGGAGTTATCCAAAAGAATCCACTTCTGTGTCTTTATCAGAAAAAAGCTTGTGATGCATTTAACTTTCCTTGGATTTCACATGACAGTGGCACAGGAAACAATTAAATGTTTAATTTTAAGAATTTATCAGCGATATACATTTTCTGCAAAGAAGAATGGTTGAAAATACATTACATAAGAATAGAAAGACTCCTAGCTGGATTGTGTTTACTTCTTCTCACTTCCGAAATGAACCAAGTTATGTTGTTGATAAAGGATGTCTAAAAGTTAGAATAGAATAGAATAGAATAGAATAGAATAGAATAGAATAGAATAGAATAAATAATAGAGGGGGAGTGGTGGCTCCAGCGGTTAAGGCACTGGGTTGCCGATCAGGAGGTCTGGGGTTCAAGCCCCGGTATCGTCAAGCTGCCACTCTTGGGCCCTTAAACAAGGCCCTTAACCCTCTATGCTCCGGGGGTCCCTTACGAGGGAAATATCAAGGTCCGTGACGTCGGAGTGACGTGGGGCCACCTTCCCGTGGGCTCACCACCTGCAGGAGGGACCGTAAGGGACGGTGCTGTGAGGATTGGGCAGCAGTCGAAGGCGGGGGCCTGCTTAGACTGCTGCCCCCGCGACCCGAATTACGGATAAGCGGGAGAAAATGAATGGATGAAAAAATGAAGAATAGAATAGAATGATTATATTCTGGGTGGAAAATCTGCACAAAAATAATAATTCAATATTTTTACAAGCCATTTGTGATCAAATAGGAAATTTAGTAAAAAATGTCCCTATGAGCTACAATAGACACAAATCTCATAGTATTTAGTTTCCAGTTACTTAGTGCATGTTGGGACGGCACCAATAGCTACATAAGGTGAAAAAAAAAAAAAGCCTGGATCTAATGATCAAGAACTGAGTTGATGCGTTGATGAGTTCTAGATCGGAGCACTCTAGACATCTGACGAGTTCAGTGGGTGCAGTTATGTTCACAGCAGTTATCTAGTTTATATATAATTTTAGCTATTGTAATATATACAGTACAGACCAAAAGTTTGGACACACCTTCTCATTCAAAGAGTTTTCTTTATTTTCATGACTATGAAAATTGTAGATTCACACTGAAGGCATCAAAACTATGAATTAACACATGTGGAATTATATATGGAATTATATACATAACAAAAAAGTGTGAAACAACTGAAAAATGTCATATTCTAGGTTCTTCAAAGTAGCCACCTTTTGCTTTGATTACTGCTTTGCACACTCTTGATGCCTACTTTGAAGAACCTAAAATGTTTTGTTATGTATATAATTCCATATATAATTCCACATGTGTTAATTCATAGTTTTGATGCCTTCAGTGTGAATCTACAATTTTCATAGTCATGAAAATAAAGAAAACTCTTTGAATGAGCAGGTGTGTCCAAACTTTTGGTCTGTACTGTATATAAAATATATATAAACCTTTGGTCTGTACTGTATATACATACACAATTATATTGGATGTCTTAACATTACAATTTTAAGTATTAAAGGATTCCATTTTTGCTAAAAATGTTCTCTTCACTTGAACCTTAAAGGAGACCTAAAACTGTTCCAGCATCACAATGTCCCTGTGCAAGAAACCAACTCTATAAATACATGTGTTGAAGTGGAAGATCACCTGCTATAGAGCTCTGACCTCAACCCTATTGATCACCTTGGGGATAAATGTGAACACTGACTGCACTCCAGGCCTCCTCACCTCACCTACATCATTTGAACACAAATCTCCCCAAGCAACATTCCAAAATCTAGTGAAACATCTTTCCAGAAGAGTGAAAGTTATTATACCAGCAAATGGGGAGTAAATGTGGAATTGGAATTAGAAACCACATACCGATCTCAGGTGTTGTAATGTATTTAAAATTTTTATTATTTGGTGTGTGTTGTATAAAAATCATAGAATTTTTTTTATTAATATTTATTTAAGCTAAAATACTTTTTATTGCAGTTTGATATTTATTTTATCTGCCTTTGAAAAAAATCTTATCTTACTGGTTTTTTTTTTGTTTTTGTTTTTTTTCTTCTAAAAAATAATTATTTTCTAAAACAAGCATTTCCTTCTAATGCTTGTTAAAGTCTACGTCTTTGATCATCGTGTAGTTTGATCCCAAATACCACATTCAATTAAAAACAGTAAATAGCATAATCACACAGATTAGGGGTGTGTGTTGATGCTAGCAGGTGGATGATGTGCATCTTTTCAGTGGTTCAGTGACCCTATCAGCTGCAGGTCAATAGCAGATCGGCAGTGATGTGAAATCCACTCCATGTGTCTTTGTGATTGTGCTGAAAGTCAGACTTTTGAACAAAATTACACCAGCTTTTTGTAAATAATCACAGCCTGACCAGAGAGGTTAAATCCTCTAATTGAAGTGATACTTCAAAGCATTGTGTGTGTGTGTGTGTGTGTGTGTGTGTGTGTGTGTGTGTGTGTGTGTGTGTGTGTGTGTGTGTGTGTGTGTGTGTGTGTGTGGGAGGGAGAGAGGTGAGAGACAGAGGATTTCATGCAAAGGGACATCTTCCAGTGTGTGTGTGTGTGTGTGTGTGTGTGTGTGTGTGTGTGTGTGTATGTGTGTGTTATTGTATGATTAGACTGGGACAGCTCTGCGGGAGAACTGCCACAATCATCCAGCTGCTCGCTCTTCTCCTCCATATTTTTTTCATCTCCAGCACTTCTTCATGTCATATTTAACAATAAAAAATTCTTGCCAAGAGACCGGAAAAAGAAAATGAACACGATGTTAGAAGTGATATTTTATTTCCCATCATTACACAAGTTTTCAGTGAATTTAGGATGTTTTTGGACTCGTTTCTGTCGGGATGAATATGAGACTGCTTTGTAAAAATGCCCTGATTTGCTTAACACATAGACACAAACACACACTCGTTTTTGCGTAAAGTTTCAAACATCGGGGCCTTTTTTATTCGGTCACTTAGTAAAGCTGTGTGATGCCGGGTGCACACTGTGTGATTTTTAATAGTCCTTTGTAATGGTTGCTTGTCAGACTGCATGAACATGATCCACGTGTCACACTGTAGGATCGGTTGTCATAATGTCAGACTTTACGACGGGCAAAAACTGACGCACGCAAGAAAAAAAGAAGACGTTACGTCGCTTTTTTGCTAACCGTAGCCAGCGGCGAACAAAAACTGTAAACAATCCGAGAGTTCGTTTTGTTCATGACATGCATTGATAATAAATACATCATACAAACACTCCTTTTCCCTCCAGAACTCAATACGTTTCTCTTCTTGCTGTTCTATCTGCTTGAATAATTTCAGCATTTTCACTGAGGTGGTTTGGGTTTGTTGCACTAATTCAGGTTCAGTTCCTGGTTTGGAAGTGAAGAAATTGTCTGACACTGCTAGAATTTCATAAGATAAAAACAATTATTGCAACGGGTATTAATCGGCTGTTAGTGAACATGTCAAACCAGTCGAGGATTTTAGGAATCTTTTAGGATTTTAAAAATTTGCCACAGCCGACCAAATCTTGGTCAAAATCGCAAAGTGTGCAACCATACAACAAATTCCTTGCCAGGTTTATAAAACTCAACATGAAACCTATGTGCATGTTGATTGAACTACAACGCATGCTCATGGCAAGCTGATTTACTTTCACTGATGGCAAAAAGGTCAAATAAAAAGCAGTAAAAGGCAAAAATTCACTGCTGCAAAACAAAACAACAAATGGTGAAAGAGTGCCTCCTAAACAAAGATTCAGGTAAATCCTCCAGCAATGCAGCTCAGCCACTGCACACACTCCAACACTTCCTTCTTTCAGAGTGCCATTACACCACCTAACATGAAATTACTGCATTCAATGTTTTAATTTTAATTTTTTTATATACTATGTAGGAACTTGCATATAAAATCACAGTAATTTAAAAGATATATACATTTAGGGTCACATTAGTGAAACATACATTTTGCATAAACTCAAGCACGTATACAAGTAGGATATATCTTAAAAAAAATAAAAAATAAAAAATGTATTTCTTGTGGAAATAATCCTTCACATCATTCACAAAATCATTAATTACTGTATTAAATTTTTTTTATTAAAATTACAAAATGTATTCATCTTGAAAGTGAAGCTCTGCACCACGTTGGACTCCTTGTGCACAATGCGACTGCGTGCTGCAGCCCGAATTAAGCCCTAACACCTTTTCATTAATATTCAGCATGTGTCACCGGGGGAATTTATCATCATTTATCAACATTTAAGGCTAATTATTATGACTGACGTGACGGGTAAATGAGGTCAGTGTAAAGTGTCAAAAACATTATGAGCCCAGACTGGCTGAGGTGTTTAGCATATAGAGAGCGCTTCATCAGCCTGTTTAATGTATCCATAGTCAGACTTGCTGTACCTGAAAATATCAATAATCATCAACAATAAAACAAAACCTCATGTTAAAACAAATATAATGAATCATTTCTTTATGTATATGATTTCTATGCATTGCATCAAATGCAAGTCAGAATGAAATAAATGAAAATGGCACTAAAGCTCGCAGCGAGGCTTTATTGCTCTTGTAGTGAGAAGATCGAGAGCGTGGCGTCTCTCCGCTTGCTGAAGTGGGCATCATGCCATGCTTTGTGCTGCCTCCATGTTCAGCTCACTGCTGCAAGCTGTACAGCCCAGATGTTCAGCTCGACACCAACATTAACACGCTCTATCTGTTAGCCCAGCGCCGAATCAACACCTACAGTGTCGGATCTAATGTCACGGTTCGGTCTTAAAGACTGGAATTAACTTTTATTAGTTGACTCATAATGTTGAATGAATGCTTACAGGGTTACAAATGAACGCTGCATGACTGAACACTAATTTAGTGCAATGTAAGGCTGAGTTCAACACTGGAAGACATCAGACACTGGTGTCATGCTAGTAATAGTGGCAACAAATAAAACTTGCAAAAAAAACAATAAAAGATGTGAAACATTATAGAGTTTTGAATTTTAGATTTTTTTTTATGTTTGATTTGTAATTTTTTGACCTTAATTTGCAAATTAAGTTCATTGCATTGTGTAAAAAAACATGCAAAGCTATCTCAGGGAACAATTTCATAGCAGATTTTTGATTTCTTATATATATATATATATTTATAATGTATTTTTTTATATATTTTTTTCTTTCTTTTTTTTGATTTTTTTTTTCTTTAGTATATATATATATATATATATATAATGGTTAAAAGCAGTGTCTATGCTAATGACATACAGGCTTTATGGACAGTCTATTAAATTAATTGATTGATTTACATTTTTTTAGACAAATAATTTTATTTCCATTTGTACAAGTTCCACCAGTACTTTCAAAGGGACTTCATCAGTCAAGATCTTAGTCATTTGAAATTTAAAAAGAAAAAGAATGGTGCAACTTCCTGTTGATCATGTGATTTGTGGAAATTTGTTTGTTGAGATTTGTTGTAAATAGTTTGCATTTTCCCGTTTCCCTAAAACAAATGACTCACATTAAAGCACTATGATATTATTGAGATATTAATGAGATATAATTGAAGCATTTCTTGGTTCCTAATGGTTATCTTTCGAAGAGAAATGTATTTGTGAGCTGTGATATACAGTTTAGCGCTCTATAAGACACGAAGGTGACCTAAGCATGCTCCGAACCTTCTTAATAGGTATGGTATGTATGTACTGCAGGTAGAGTATTTATAATATTTGAAGTTATATATGGGCACAGGGTTGTGTTTGAAATGTCTTTTCTGTAATCAGTGGTACATTACGAACGGCAAAGCCGAATGGTGAAAGTAGCTGCGGTGTTGTTTGAATCGCTGAAGTAAATCGAATGTGTCGTTGTGTTTCACTAAGCTGAAATCAGGACACCGAGTAATCGCTCATTTGCAAAAGCCTTGAGGAGGCGCGGGGAGGTTTGGGGCATGCCGAGGCCACCTACGTGCCTTACAAAACCCATAACTGCTTCCTCGCTTCTGCACGTGTGCGCACGCAGATTGATCCTTGAGTTCTGCTCTCGCTACAGGCCTCCTTCCCTCATTAATTTTACTGAGTCTTCCAGATGGGAAACAAAATATTAATTTTATTCCGCCTAAGGCGCGGGGGCTGCACGGGCGAAGGTGTTCAGTCAAAGCAGGAGGGTATTTTGGACGTGCAGGAGTGTATCAGTGAGGCCTACGGGTGGCCACAGGCTTCAGCTTGTCATAAGTGTAATTAATCGAAGGGTGAAGATGAATCGGAATGAGGGTCACGTGACCCAGACGTTACGACTGTGGCACCCCCTTCCTGCGTCAGAGTCATGGCAACGGTGCGCCGAATTATGCTAATTAATTGGCTCTTCCAGTGAGGCTTAAAACGCTACTAGTAGTGTGCTACATAGTAGATTGGGTGGATCACACACTCCAAACGCCATACTTCACCAGTGAGAAGAAAAAAGATTGGTTTTCTGTGCAGACACTGTTGTTCAGGAACCATCTCATCATTGAAATTCCACAACTCATCCAAAAGAGTGTGGGTTTTTTTTTTTCCACAAATGTAAAGAACTTGGAAATGCCTGCTGGTCATATCTCGCCTTTGCTAATTTGTCCACAATGTTGCCCTACCACCTACTGTGCGAGTGCTGAAATTGCCATTGACAAGACACACATACGTGGCTCTAATTACAGAGTCAGTCCAATGAACGTCACTCAAGGCACTCACATTATTGCCTTTTCACATTTCAAAGACCTACAACCATACTGGATTATGCTAATCTTTTTTTTTTTTTCTATTATTATTTACATCAATCCCGTGCCTTGAAGTTCTCCATGTGACCGAAGATAACGCGCAGTACAATACAGTATAAAGGAATTTTCAAGTGTGGCACAAAAACCTACTTGTGATCTATCATTTCAGAAATCAGATACAATAACGACTTGGCGATTACCAGTGTCTTCTCCAGGCCAGTGGAGCGTCGATTCCTTTTATTGTCAAACGGGAGATGACGACGGTGTGGCTCATTTTTATCTATTTATTCTATCATTTTATGCAAACAAACCACGTCCCACAATTTGATTTTAAAATGAGGCATCATATTGTTTAGGCAATTGAGCGTCCCTGAATAGAAAGTGCTCAAAGGTGATTTTTTTTAATGAAAACAATAATACGTTTTATGTATTGAAATGGGAAATGAGACATGCCAATGTTTTTTTGGACAAATGACAAGTATGACAAATATGTATATATATGTATATATAAATAAAAAATAACGTGCATAAGAAACATGCATGTATGACCCTAGTGGGAAAGGCATTCCCTGCAAGTGAGATTCCAGTGTAATCCAACAGGAAGACAGAAAGACAGCTCGGATCAGGGAAATAGGAAGCTCGAGTGACGGCTGGCTTTCTAATGACAGAGCTCGACCCGTTGAACGCTATTGTCCTCTCCGCGACTTTCCCTCTGAAATACATGTGTCACCGCAAAGTGACAAATAGCACATATTAATTAGGCACTAGACTGGGAAAGATTGCTGTTATTAACCGGGAAAGGGGAAGGTTGGATTTAATTGCCTGTGACATCAAAGTCAAGTGACTGGTATTTCAAGCATCATTTAAAATGTTTGATATGGAGGCCATTGTGCTGAGAGAATAGCGAGTCTATAAATACAAAAGGCAGAGTGACGGGGAGGACAGACAGTAGTCAGGCGTTGATCTGAACATCAGGTCCACTGCTGATCGTGTTCGACTGCTGACACATCTAAGAGTGTACTCGACTGGAGGCGCACAGTACCGTTGGCTTCTCTCTGCTCTACACAATGCCCTAATTGGCAGTGATTGTGAACGTGTTGTGGTAGTTGTTATTATTATTATATCTTTGTAGTTTTTTTTTTAAATCTTCCTTAACAAACCTTTAAGTCTGATAATTGAAAATAGTAACGTTATAACATCTGCAAGAATATTTACTTATAGCTAAATATAAAATGGAAATTATTATAATTCTGTTTATAAAGCCCATAAATATTATCTACAATGCAAAAAAATGATCTATGATACTTTCATAATATGCGTTTATGATATACACACAAAAAGTCTGTCTAGTGGTTGTAATGTGGTTCTTCCCAAAATTGTTACCATGTTCTGGAGGCACACATTTGTATAGGACGTATTAGGATGTGGTAGCATTACATTTTCCCTTCACTTGAACTAGGAGATCCAAACCTGTTCCAGCATTCCAACTCCCCTGAGCACAAAGCAAACTCCATGAAGATATGACTTACATGGGTTGGAGTAGAAGATCTTAAGTGGCCTATTATAAAGCTCTCCTCCAAGGGTCCTCAACACTTTAGAACATATTTGGGATGAATGTGAATGCACACTGCAGCTCAGGCTTCTTCACCTCACCTACATCAGTACCTGACTCTACTAACACCCTTGTGTCTGAAAAAGCACAATTCAAGCTCCACATTCAACACTCCAAAATCTAGAGGAATAACGCTCAAACTTTTGGCAATATAGTCTCTCTGTCTGTCTGTCTGTCTGTCTGTCTGTCTGTCTGTCTGTCTGTCTGTCTGTCTGTCTGTCTGTCTGTCTGTCTGTCTATCTATCTATCTATCTATCTATCTATCTATCTATCTATCTATCTATCTATCTATCTATCTATCTATCTATCTAAATTAGTTCATCTGGTTTTAATGTGTCTAACATTAAACATACTAAGAGAATTGCATTTAAATGTCATTTTTAAATTCTACATGTTAGAAGCACTAATTATAATGCATTTTACTAACATTTAAGAAACATGTAATGCAGTGTCATTATTACAGTCATTTACAAATTTCTATAAAGCCTTAAAAAAGCTTTACAACGAACAGATCTTTTTATACGGACTTTACAAAACTCCTACTTATAAAGAATGAACTGTTAACAGTATATTCGTTGCTTTTACACCTTTGCAATATACCATAATAATTATATGAATGTACATATTGCCTTAAATGTGTGAAAAAAAGATATAATATAGAAAAAAATAATATAATATATAAAAGATGTTTATATACTCTTATGGCCTTTACTGAAAAACAGAAATAGCGTATAAATAACTGTTTAAATGCATTATAAAAAATGCTTTTTATAAATACTTATGTCAGTGTGCACCAATAACTAGCTGCACTCATGCCGTGAATATATCCATTTATAAATATTGTGTAAGGTAATAAATTCTTGTTCAGAAGACTTTATTACTGATATGTTTGTCAGCTCTTATTTCATGTCGTTTACAAACCAGAATTGAAACTTACTGTCAATGATATTAATTGTTTATTAAACATGCTAAAATAATAGAAATGGTGCCTCCTAACAGTTAATAGCAAATATATCTTTAGCAAAAAAATAAATATATATATATATATGATTTTTTAAATAGTTTTTATTAAAAAAGGATATGATTGAAATATTAAAATTAGTTTTTCTTTACTCAGGCCAAGTACTTAATTAATTGGGTATTTATCGTAAAGCATTTTATTCAGTCTGGAATAGAAATCATGCTATGAATTTGTATATTTCTGCACCACCACAAAACATCAATCCAACAATTAATTTCCATATTCCACTCCAACACTTTTTTTCCAAACACACCACTCCAACACTTTTTTTCCAAACACACCACTCCAACACTTTTTTCCGAACACACCACTCCAACACATCTCTCCATACACACCACTCCAACACGTCTCTCCATACACACCACTCCAACACGTCTCTCCATACACACCACTCCAACACGTCTCTCCATACACACCACTCCAACACGTCTCTCCATACACACCACTCCAACACGTCTCTCCATACACACCACTCCAACACGTCTCTCCATACACACCATTCCAACACGTCTCTCCATACACACCACTCCAACACGTCTCTCCATACACACCACTCCAACACGTCTCTCCATACACACCATTCCAACACGTCTCTCCATACACACCACTCCAACACGTCTCTCCATACACACCACTCCAACACGTCTCTCCATACACACCACTCCAACACGTCTCTCCATACACACCACTCCAACACGTCTCTCCATACACACCACTCCGAAACGTCTCTCCAAACACACCACTCCAACACGTCTCTCCATACACACCACTCCAACAAGTCTCTCCATACACACCACTCCAACACGTCTCTCCATACACACCACTCCAACACGTCTCCCCATACACACCACTCCAACACGTCTCTCCAAACACACCACTCCAACACGTCTCTCCATACACACCACTCCAACACGTCTCTCCATACACACCACTCCAACACGTCTCTCCATACACACCACTCCAACACGTCTCTCCAAACACCCCACTCCAACACGTCTCTCCAAACACCCCACTCCAACACGTCTCTCCAAACACACCACTCCAACACGTCTCTCCAAACACACCACTCCAACACGTCTCTCCAAACACACCACTCCAACACGTCTCTCCAAACACACCACTCCAACACGTCTCTCCAAACACACCACTCCAACACGTCTCTCCATACACACCACTCCAACACGTCTCTCCATACACACCACTCCAACACGTCTCTCCAAACACACCACCCCAACCTGTCTCTCCAAACACCCCACTCCAACACATCTCTCCAAACACCCCACTCCAACACGTCTCTCCAAACACACCACTCCAACACGTCTCTCCAAACCACCACTCCAACACGTCTCTCCAAACACACCACTCCAACACGTCTCTCCAAACACACCGCTCCAACACATCTCTCCAAACACACCACTCCAGCACATCTCTCCAAACACATCTCTCCAAAACACACCACTCCAACACATCTCTCCAAACACACCACTCCAACACATTTCTCCAAACACACCACTCCGGCACAGCAATCCAAAATCTCCCATAAATGCTCCATCAGGTTGCAATATGCTCAGCGTAAGGGCCATAATATACATTCAAGCATTTAGTGAGCCTGAGATAGGGGCGGAGTCATGCTGGAAATTGACCACCCCAATCTGTCCATAAATGCATCATTAATTGCATAAAGTTATCGGTTTTGTGCTGATTTTCAGCAGTGTAACTCTCCGGATGACAGAAACCGATACAGTGTTTTTTACGCATGTATCAAAATAATAAAAGGCTCTGTGTGATAGTTGGGCCACAAATCTGTAATAAATAGTATGAATATTATTCATTATTATAATATTCTTGAATCATTAGTTAGGAATTAAAAATATATTGTATTTATACAATATATATTTACTATATATATATATATATATATAGTGTGTGTGTGTGTGTGTGTGTGTGTGTGTGTGTGTGTGTGTGAGATGACATTTCTTGGATTTTATATATATAAAATATAAATCAAGCTGGCTGTTTATTTATTATTTAATTGAAACTGGTTTAATTTGTTAATTTATTTTAGTTGCAAAATCTGCTCATTTAATCATTTCTTCCACTTCTGTCAGCTGCTTTTCCTGTCAGTTAATTGACACCTTCTGACCAATCAAGTTTGAGAATTCAGCAGCACTGTGTTTTATGACAAATAAAAATTTATGTATTTCAAACCCTCGGGCTCTGAAAAGTTAAAAGAATTGAATTCCAAGCTTCCAAAAAAGTTGTGTTAATTTTCTAAGATGTCTCATTGCAGAAAGAATCAGCTAGATATGATATGAAATGGCGGCAGCCTTGACTAATGATCAGGGGGGGTAAGAGGGGGGGCAAGTATGGCACAGAACTGCACTAGGCTGGTTGCTGCCATGGCAACAGCACGCTTGCACACTCTGTGCAGACCCCTACCCTAAAATTAGTGCTAGGGTACGGCGCCTCCGATGCACAATCCGCTCTGGCTTCTCTTTTATTTTATTTTATTTATTTATTTAATTCCAGCAGGCCACCCCTACTGGGCAGGTGACTTTCTCTTTCTGCCTCCTCCACCATCATCACCACCGCCAAGCATAGCCAACAAAACATATCTGAGAGAACCATCTCTGCCAGCTGGATAAGCCTTTCCTCAGCCTGACTCACACAAGCGCTCCTGGTTTCCGTTTGAAAATCAGTAGGCATGGAAAACAGGAGGGGACATGACCATAATCCGACTTGTATGAGACGCTCGCTGTGCTCTGTTGATTCGCTTTCTTTCTTTTTTTTTTTCCCTTTACCATTTATTTCCAATCCAAAATCTGCTGGACACAGACTTCCACCTTTTATCATGCGATGCCAGTATTGGAAGAAAGAAGAAAAAAAAAAACATTACCAGAATCCTCAAAGCTGATATGGCGATCCCAATTTTAGTTGTAAGTGAGTCAGCCATTTTGGATCTAGTTCATACGCCATGTTCCTTTAAACGAAAGCCGGTAATTCTGCGATCACCAGGGGGAGGAAAACAAAAAAATTGCGTGCAAATTGTTTGTTATCGTTTCGCAGCTCAGAGCGTGCTTCAAGCATTCAGCAAATCTCACCAGGTGCGCTGCACTGCAAATTACCCGATCGACAGGGAAGCGTATACGGCGTCCCGATGATCGCGGGGGCTGCGTGGTACATCGTTTGGAAAATGACCTATTATTTTTGTGACCATTAAAAATAATTTACTGACTTTCAAAATCCTGTTTCCCTCAAGAAACATTTAAAAGAGAACATTTTCCAGCTAAACGGTGTGTGATGTTGACGATGATGTCTTATGTCAGATAAAAACAAAGCCGCTTGTTCATTAATTCACTTTTAAGGTTGATTTTTAACTTTTTTCGGTCAAAAGTTTTTGAATCCCATTTGCTAAAAGCGAGAAGCGCTAGCGTGGTGCTCTCAACGTTTTGGAAAGAATGACACAAATCAGAATAAGCGTTTGTCTATTTCTCTTATGGATATAAATGTAGATACGTGTACAAGTCTTCCCTGAAGGAGAAATGCGAGCTTTATGAAAGTCGACAATGCATAACAGATAGCGAATAAATGAAACGCGTTTTCTAAGTACAACATGATGCATAGCTCATATAAATGATGTTGTTTTGCAGTCAGCTCTACAGCCTCTCTTTATCAAAACCTACGTGCTAGTTGTGAAAGTGATGTTTCACTTCTGATTGAATTCCGCTCAGCGTGCGAGACGATCGATCATTAGCAACAACGATGATTTACGTGCCAAGGACATCGGATGCGTTTCATGATAAATATCCCAAATGTTATCTTTCCATTTGTCGAATGCTAAATGTGGGGGGGGGGGGGATTTGTTATGGCTTACTATAGACTTTGGGCTTTTATCCTGAGCATAAATGAAAGTAAATGTATAATGTGGATAATTAAGCAGTGTAAAGTGAAACTCTTAATGAGCACGCTCTGTGTGAGGATGAATTAGCTGAGTTTACAAACTTTGTTTCCATACATCAGTGAATAATTTGCAATTGACGCAACGTAGATTAGACTTCACGTACACAGTATTAACACTGCTTTAAGCATTACCGGATTCCCCGTCTTTGTGCTGCCAGGAGCTTCAGCGTTGTGATCCAGTTAGCTAGTTAATTTGTTAGCGCATTTTCTTGGCTCTGTGTTTGTTTTGATGGGGGGGGGGGGGGGGGGGGGTTGGCCGTACCCCCTGCCAGACAGTATTAACAGAGCTTTCACAGTCAGGTATCTGACACAATAGAATGGATTCTGGAAAATTAGCACCTGTAAACACATTTTGGCAAGTTTACTCGAATCCTTCAATTTCCCCTCAAAACAAAGACAAAAATCCATAAGCTGTGTTTATTATAGGTGCTCATTTAACAGCAGGTTTCAGTGAAGCGTACGAGCTCCGGTGTGTGTGATGCAGGAGTCAGGTGTGGTGTGATTCACAGTGCTTGCAGTATTTTCCTCTGAAATGAAAAGCGATCTTATATAATAATAACAATAATAATAATAATAATAATAATAATAATAATAATAATAATAATAATAATAATAATTATAATTATAATTATAATTATAATAATAATAAAATAAACATTGGAATGTTTATTTATTTATTTGTTTGTTTGTTTATTTTTTGTTTGATTGATTGATTCTTTTTAACTATTGAATTAAAATATTTACTTTTTAAACCCAGAAATATAAATATAAATACATCAATAAATAAACATTCTAGTATTCGATCAAATGACAAAAAAAAAATCAGTAAAAAAAAAAAAAAAAAAAAAAAAAAACAAGCAAGCAAACAGACAAACAAGTAGGTAAACAGATCAACAAATAAATAAATATGGCCTTGAAATAAATCATTCATTGCCCAAAATTATTATCTATTTACTTTCCTATTTTGTCATTATGGTTACAGCAGGTCTTTATGCTTGTTATGCTTGTTACAACTCAAATAATGTATGAACACACACACACACACACACACACACACACACACACACACACATGCACGGAGACAACTACTAAAGTCATTCTGTAGACAGTTAACAAGACAAACACCAAACACAGGGCCCAAATCCCTCTACACATTCCATGGCCACAATGGGACTGGATGGGGGGTGTGAAGGGAAATACATAATGATAAGTTGCTTTGTCCTCTCTTCCTACACACACACACACACACACACACACACACACACACACACACACACACACACACAATCTTTACTCTGTCCCACTCCCTCAGTGGGTTCCAGACTGAAATTATAATGAGAGAGATTATCACACTAACACCCCCACTACACACACACACACACACACACACACACACACACACACACACACACACACACAAACTGAGAGAGCTTCCCCAGTTGCACAATGTCACAGGGTTGGGCCGTTTGTGGAGGACAGGAAGCAAAGTGCCGATGAGGAACACACTGATGTTAATTAACAGACTCTGACACAGATGCCATGCTTGTACTAGCACAAGAGGTGGTCCGGCACATTATTAAATTTTAGCTTATTTCCTCTTTATTTTCACTCACCCCTCCCTCTTTTTTCTCTTTTCTTTTTTTTTTTTTCCAGCCTACGCTTGACTCTCTTTTTAATCTTCTTGACACACTGTCCTCGCTTTACAACAGCGATGCTGAAATTGAACTGGCTTTGGATGCAATTAAGCTTGTTGTATTCGAAGGCTTTTGTGTAATTCTCTGTAAACTGTTCTTTTTTTTTTTTAATCGCCTCCACCATAAAGAACCCATACGACATTTGCATTATCACCTTCATTTGTTCCAATCTGTTTAAATCCGTGATCCTGAAAATATTGTGACATAAAAGCTAACTGCTAGGCCACATATGGCGAGCTCTCGAGCTACAGCTTCCCCGCGAGATGTTCGCACAGTCGGCACGCGGAGACTTCTGGAGACGTGCAAGTGGCGTGAACGACAAAAAGGAGAAAGAGGAGAAAGTTCTGCTGTCTATCCATCAAAAGGTGATGAAATAAAAGGCCTTCTTTTTTTCCTTTTTTTTTTGACAGCTTGCTATTACAACATTGTTTGTAATTAAGCCCAACCTTGGTTACACCATAGCAGTGTGAGCAGGGCGATGACACGTGTTCAAGCCGTATCTCCTGCATCCAGCTAATCAGCGGACTATCGAACTGAAATAGACGTGTGACTCACCACGCCGTCTGTAAACGTGTTGATAAGCGGCACATTTTGCGATGTGGGAATTCGTAGGAGGGAAATTCAAAATATGACAGCTAGCATGCCGAACAAAGAGCTTGACGTGAAGGGTCACGTTGTACTGCTCTTCCCTCTGTTGCTCATGTGAATGGTGTCAGATCTAACAAAACATCTTCTGGGTTTGTTTGCATACACTTCGTTTTACACCCGGGTTCTGTGACGTCAGTCACGCTAGTGTGGCGCGAAATTTCCTCACTGAAAAATGCAAAAAAATTCACAAACAAAACAACTTCTATATATATTTAACATTTTCTTTACTGCAGTGTGACCCAGAATGAATCTATCAATGCCAAGAACTTTAACGTCGCTCAATATCTCATTCACAACATCGTGATCCTCGTGGCAAATTGAGGTTTTGATTTTAGTGACAGAAAAATCAAACAACTTAAACCATTATTTCATAACCAATATATTATCTCAAAGTAAAAAAAATACTATCTCATAGTCACTAAATATTACGTCATAGCCAGAAAACATATCTCATTCACATTTATTATCTCAGTTTTATCCCATGGCATAAATCTCATTCTCTTAATATATTATCTCATATCCTCCATGTATTATCTCATATTTTAAATACATTATCTCATGGATTAAATACTGCATCATTTTTTGATGGTCTTGATTCCTTACTTGATACATGTGACAGATTCAATACCTAATCTCAATATATTATCTCATAGCAAAACTATATTTTTAATAGTGTTTAAATATTATCTCATAATCTCCATGTATTATCTCACATTTTATATACGTGGGTTAAATACTGTATCTTTTCTTACAGTTTCAATGTATTATCTCCTGGACTTAATTCTTCATATATTATAATATGTCTTAAAATATAATCTTATATCCCATGGCATAAATCTCATACTCTTAATATATTATCTCATATCCTCCATCTATTATCTCATATTTTATATACATTATCTCATGGATTAAATACTGCATCATTTTTTTTTATGGTCTTGATACCCCATGTCACAGATTCAATACCTAATCTCAATTTAGTATCTCATAGTAAAACTATATTTTTTATAGTGTTGAATTATTATCTCATAATCTCCATGTATTATCTCACATTTTATATACATGGTTTAAATACTGTATCTTTTCTTACAGTTTCAATGTATTATCTCCTGGACTTAATTCTTCATATAATCATAATATGTCTTAAAATATAATCTCATATCCCATGGCATAAATCTCATACTCTTAATATATTATCTCATATCCTCCATCTATTATCTCATATTGTATATACATTATCTCATGGATTAAATACTGCATCATTTTTTGATGGTCTTGATACCTTACTTGATACATGTGACAGATTCAATACCTAATCTCAATATATTATCTCATAGTAAAACTATATTTTTTATAGTGTTTAAATATTATCTCATATTCTCCATGTATTATCTCACATTTTATATACGTGGGTTAAATACTGTATATTTTCTTACAGTTTCAATGTATTATCTCCTGGACTTAATTCTTCATATCATAATATGTCTTAAAATATTATCTCATATCTCATAGCCTCTTTATATCATCACATATTCCATACACATCTATATACTCAGCTTTAAAAACGCATATTTCCTTATAGTTTTTACATTTTAACTCTTTTTATCAATACCCATCTCAATACTTTATCTCATAACCTTTAAATATGATTTAACAACTTAAACACTGTATATAATATTATAGTCTAAATGAAATTTCACGTTCTGAGCACAGTGTTTAATCTCATAGTCTGAATGTATTATTTGAAGGCCTAAATACTGTATACTATCTTATAAACCCAATACACTGTTTACAGGCATTAATATATTATATTATATCAATATTTTATTTTTCACTGCATTATCTCATGTCTTAATAAATTATTTAATGGTGTCAGTATTTTGATAGCTTTGATATGATGTTTGATGAATAGAATGTATAGTTTCATAGTTTAAACTATCATCATATAAACATAAATACATTATATAATACATGCATATGACACTTTGCAGTATTTATTATCTATACATTAATTATTATCTCATACTTAAGTCTAATATTTAATAAGGTGTATCCACCTTATTAACTCAGAGGCTTTCTGCTTTTCTTTTTGAATACATCCAGAACTAAATGTTTTCCTTTGTCATTTATTTGATTTCTCAGTTCATACAATCATTCGAACTATTTGACCATCATCATCATCATCATCATCATCATTTTACACACCTGGATCATCAACAGATCAGTAGATGGCTAACCTCCTATCATTAATTGTTGATCATTGACACCATAAATGTCCCTTCTTTCCATAAAGCAAAGTCCTTTTTGGTAATTATTCTGTATTCATAGTTTCGGTTTTCACAGTAAAAAACAAACAAACAAACAAACGAACAAAAAGAACCTTAACATCTTGGTTAGAGGCAAATCACTGTAGAATAATACAATCAATAATTTCCCAACCCATTCTTTCATTGAATAAAGGGGACAAAATATATAATGTAATTAAAATAAAATCAAACAAACTAAAAAATAAACAAACAATTATGAAAACAAAAGTATTTTACTTTTAAATTCGGCATTTAAACTGTTAAAAAATATATATTGTATTTATTTACTTCAGAAGAAGAGTATAACAGACAGACAGACAGACAGACAGACAGACAGACAGACAGACAGACAGACAGACAGACAGACAGACAGACAGATAGATAGATAGATAGATAGATAGATAGATAGATAGATAGATAGATAGATAGATAGATAGATAGATAGATAGATAGATAGATAGATAGATAGATAGATAGATAGATTTTTCTTTGTGCTTGACTGAGGCACAAACAACCAAAACAGATCATTTGTATATATACTTTTGTTTTTAATATGTTACTGGTTTAGGTTTAAGACTTTATGTGGGGGAACAAATACAAGAGGCACAAAAAAAATCTCCTAAATATGCAGAACCCAGTCCTAATTAGGCAACCCAGGCCTGTAAGGGTGCAGAGTAATGGGCTAATGAAAAGCCCAGGCAGGGTTAGCCTAGATTCTGGAGCACCGAAATGCCAATTAACTTGGAAAGGTAAATATGGCAGGTGTTCTCGGTGTAGTAGGTAGAGCAGTGAGAGTCAGGCTTAAGCAGTCACTCCAGTGCAGGAGGGGTGGGGCAGACAAGCGACATGGTGCCGCCCCCTGCTGGTAATCTCTTTTGATTTTCCCTCTATGTGGTCACTTAAAATCAGTCCCACCGAGCTCGGTGGTGCAGAGTCTCTCTCTCTCTCTCTCTCTCTCTCTCTCTCTCTCTCTCTCTCTCTCTCTCTCTCTCTCTCTCTCTCTCTCTCTCTCTCTTTTGCAGAGCGTGGATCTTTCATATTGTTCCTGCTGAATATTTAATATTCTTTATAGCACATATAGTCAATTACTAATACTACTGCTGCTGTAGAGAATTTATAATAATAATAATAATAATAATAATAATAATAATAATAATAATAATAATAACGTTATTAATAATAATAACAATAATAATGTTTTTATTTGAAAAAAATAAATCAGTTTATTTGTATTTCTTTATTTATTTGCTTATTTTTTAGATTAATGATAATAATTAATGATAACAATAAAAAATACTATATTAATAATAATAACAAGAAGAAGAAGAAGAAGAAGAAGAAGAAGAAGAAGAAGAAGAAGAAGAAGAAGTAGAATTATTATATATTTTAAAAGCATGGATTTTTTTTATTTATTTATTTTTAATTTTTGTTTTGTTCGGCGCTTCTGAGCTGTAGGCACTTTATTCTTCCTACTTGATTCCCTCACAATAGATCTTCAGGGGTTTCAATGTGGATTTCCTCCCGGTTTATTGATCTGACACTCACACTTCCTCAAATCCAGTGGTGGAAACATTAACACTATATAAAAACCTTACATTTAAGGGCTTTTATTTAATAAATGTGGGGTATTTGGGGGGTATTAAAAATATTATTTTTTCTTCCTTTCTTCCAAAATGCGAAACGCCATGTATCTAATAAAAAGCAGTTGTTTTACATTCCATTCCCTCCATTCTGAGGTCTAACCCTGTCCTCTTTCTCTCCCTCTGCTCAGTCCAGGTGAGAGTGAATGAGCAATAAACTCTGTCTCCCTCATTAATGGTGTCTGTCCTTCGTTTTTTTGGGTCCACGGGAGACTAAAGTCTAACAGAATTAGTATGCCAAAAGCCACCCCCTCTTGGGGCCTGTAATTTTCTTGCAAATGATTTCCGTTTTAAGGATGAAACAAACAAGCCAATGCCATTTTTTTTGTTCTTCCGACGCCAGGGGCAGGAGTACGCATGCGCACCAGCAGATGAAGAAGTTTGCCAGAATCAGCAGGTGGTACTAATAATAAATTGAACCATTAAAATAAGTATTTTTATACATATAATATATATGTTTTTTTGTGTCTTTTAATATATAAATAAAATGTCATGCGGACGGAGATTTCTGTGGCCTTCAAACTGCGCAGTGGTTTTATTTAGTTGATGAATTTGGCAGAGAAGCCAGAGGAGCTCTGAGAGCTTTACTGCTGAAGATCTGCTCGAGCTCCGTCTTTAACTCGGGCATTTGGTCCTCCAGATATTTAGTTTATAAATTATATTCATCTAAACACAAAAGCCACTGAACATGTACTAATGTTTTAATTATTTATACACAACACACACACACACACACACACACACACACACACACACACACACACACACACACACACACACACACACACACACACATATATTTACACCTCAGGCATGAATTCTCTTTATTCTGTATATGTATAAACAATAAAAATCAATAGAACACAGAATATATATGCAATTTTAATTCTATTTATTATACATTATATAGCGCTTTTAGGAAGCAAAGCAGTTTTACAGATAGAAATAGAAGAAAGAAGAGGAAGGAAAAAAAAATCTTAAGAGGAGTCAGATTAAAATAATAAAAATAATAATAGTAATAATAATAATAAAAATAATAATAACAATAATAATAATAATCATAATAATAATAATAATATCAAATATAAATAAATAAATAAAAATAAAATAATAATAATAATAATAATAATTATTATTATTATTACATATGTTATTATTATTATTGTTATTATTATTACATATGTTATTATTATTATTATTATTATTATTATTATTATTATTATTATTATTATATATGTGAGGGTGTGAATTATTATTATATTTTTTTTCTAATCTCAAAGACTTTCTAGATAAATTAATGTTAAATAATAAAATAGAGTTAATGAATGAATGTTATAATCAATACTGTGGCTGAAGGCAATAATAATAATAGCAATAATCGTCGTAAATTAAATCTTTCAGTAAAAAAAGAATTTGCACATATGCATTTCTTCATTTCCTAAACCTGCACTCCTCTATTTTAATCCCCGCTGCACATTACCGCACATTAATAAGTGTAGAAGTTTAATTGCGCCGCTTTGCTGATCATAAACGTGGGTATAAATCACGGCTGTGTGTTACACTATTAGGCGTGTGTTTTAGATATATTTTTTTATGTTCCTATCGCGGTCTGCAGTCTCTCTCCATGATTCTCCATAACAATAAATCATGTTGGCTCCATCTTTCCCAGGAGTCCTGCGCTTATCAACCTTTTATTCCAAACCCGAGAACAGTCTGATTTCACCCACAGGTTATAGACTCATTATTATTATTATTATTATTATTATTATTATTATTATTATTATTATTATTATTATTATTATTATTATTATTGTTATTATCTAACGAAAATTGCCTTATAATTGTTAAACTATCTAAAGCGAATTATCCAAAATATATATATTTCTTTTTTTGTTTTTTTTGTTTTACATTTTAATCATAAAATAAATAAATAAATAAAACAAAGGAAATTTGCGCCCTTTGTGTTGGAATATCGGGCTGGAAAACAGTTTGGAAAAGAGCAACCACACCAGGCTGTGGGCTTCCAGGCAGCGTCCAGCTGGAGCTTTTCTCCAATTATCACTCCTGCATTTTTCCTCAAACAAAAATAAAATGAGTTCAGTACAACTGCTGCTTTTAATCTTCCCTTCTTGTTTTTATGTTTCTAAATTGTTTCCAAATTTTGGTACGTGTGTGTGTGTGTGTGTGTGTGTGTGTGTGTGTGTGTGTGTGTGTGTGTGTGTGTGTGTGTGTGACCCGAATGTTTTATAGCCGTAAACATCAACGCACTTTGGCCATAAACATCGGATCTTTATGGAAACCTTGTGCACAGATTTAAAATGAAGCTGTGGAAAATTTGAGACAGGATCATTCCCGACATGCCAGCTCTCCAAAGCGTGCAGACATGCAGGGTTCACACACGCTTTCTCTTCTCTCCGTGTGTGTGTGTGTGTGTGTGTGTGTGTGTGTGTGTGTGTGTGTGTGTGTGTGTGTGTGTGTGTGTGTGTGTGTGTGTGTGTGTGGAGGCCTAACCTGTACCTGTAGAAGGCAGAATTTCACATTCGCGTCACTCCACGTTTTTACCCATTGCACATGACTGCACGTCAAAAATACAAACAGCCGCACGTGCCAAGCACCTTGAGTTCAACTTTATTTCGAATAAAACATTACATCACTTCCGGGTTTCTTGGCGTTCAGATCAGTGCTCTGGCACAGAGAGGAGAGCGCGTGCCTGGGGTGGAAGAGATGAAGCTTTTCTTTCAGGTGAACCAAAATGCGCTTCAGGACTGTTGCAGGTAGTGGTGGAGGAAAGTGTGTGTGTGTGTGTGTGTGTGTGTGTGTGTGTGTGTGTGTGTGTGTGTGTGTGTGTGTGTGTATAATAATAATAATAATAATAATAATAATAATAATAATAATAATAATAAAATAATAATAATAATAATAATAATAATAATAGAAAAAAATTACAAATACTTACATCTACTATAATAATAATAATAATAATAATAATAATAATTAATAATAATAATATTATTATTATTATTATTATTATTATTATTATTATTATTATTATTATTATTAATATCAATCAGGATGAAGTTTTATTCAAAATTGGTTAATCGAATGATTGACAAATTATTTATTTATTTATTTATTTGCTTGTTTGTTTGTTTCTTAGATTTTTTTTTGTTTGTTTATCTAATTATTTATTTACCAAATACTGATCATTTCTTAATTTCGTAATTAATCAGTTCATTCATTCATTCATTCATTCATTCATTCGTTATTATTATTTTTAATTAATTGATTGATTGGTCGATTTCTTTCTTTCTTTCTTTCTTTCTTTCTTTCTTTCTTTCTTTCTTTCTTTCTTTCTTTCTATTTTCCAAAACAATTTTTCCATTTTTCCTGGCTTATCCTTTCCTCCCGAGGATTTCAGCAAAACTTCAACATTTTTCACAAACTTTTTTTTTTTTATTATTATTATTAATTAATGCTTAAAATTTTTGGTTGATGGCAAAACATCAGCACAGCTCAGTAAATTGCTCTTTAATGAGATTTTGCTACAGGGGATAATCTGCTACTGACAGGAAGAAAAAAAAAGATGTCTTGAAAACATCTGTAGACGTATGATTTCACTCTGAAGGATACCCCCCACCCATCACCCCCCACCCCCCATGTCTCAGAGAGAAAAATGGTCAGTATGCAGAAATAAACGCTCTGCCATTTGACCTAATGTATGTGACTTCACTTTAGGGAGAGTTCACTTTTCTCTCTTTTTTTTTTTAGAAAAGCTAATGAGCTTCTTGGTTGTTTCATCATTTCAATCATGAAGATCAGTAGTGGCCTTCAGTCTATGTCTGATACTATATGTTAAATATTGATTTGTTTATGGATGCAGAGAAGCGTTTGACCCCAGCAGTGTATGCGTCATTATCTTCAAATGTTCATGTGAAGTAACTGCATTTTTAATCCAGTAGAATTCAGATGTTTATTTTTTTATTATTATTGTTGTTGTTGTTGTTGTTGTTGTTGTTGTTGTTGTTGTTGTTGTTGTTATATAATCAATGAACACGTGTTTTTCAGTCTGTTCTACTTTGGTTTTCCTGCAGATGAAGAGAATACCATAAGGCCTGCTTTCACTTTTTATGCACTTGATTTAGCAGACTACTACGCTTCGAGATTGATCACACTCCTCGTACATGAACACATCATCTTTCCATGTCGTCTTTTCCAAAACGTATTGGCCGTGTACAGATTTTTTTTAGATTTGCACTGTGGAGAAGGAATGTTCACCTGCATCCCTGTCCTCCAAGTCCATGTACTTCCAGGATTCTGCAATGTAGATTACTTCCTCCAGGGAGTCTGGAGATTATCCCAGAAACTCATCCAGCTCAACAGACAGGTCTGGCTCACCTCCAGAAAAAATAGACCATATCATGCAGAGCTGCAGCCAAGCCAGAAAGCCCAAAATTATATCTGACACTTTGCATCATGTCAACTTTTATAATCTTTTATACTGCCAGTTTATCTTTTATTCCCAAGCCCTTTGCAGTTTGTTTGTTTTTTTTCCCCCAGCAGCCATGTTAAAGGCTGTTAATGTGTTAGTTTGTGTTGTACTGTATTTGTGCAACACAATTACTGTGTCCAGTGAAAGCTTTGCAGATGTGTCTTGCAAACTCTCACCTGCTGTTTGTACAAGCTGCATTCGTTTCCAGTGCACACTGCCCTAATTGTTTTGTGTGGGTTTTGCTCTGTGAAGCAGACACGGAGTCAGTAGCTGCCAGGATAATTACAGAGCAAGCGCTTTCAATGAAAGGAAAAGAAGCACTTAGTAATCCATGGGTCTGGTGTAAAACAGAATCTGACGTCGTAGTATACAGCAAAATGTATTATTCCGACCTGATTTAAATGTAAAAGTACAAACGAGGACATGATGCTGCACTGGATACTTTATTTTATTCCGTCTGTATTTTTCCATTGGGTTCGTTTTGATTTGCTTTTAGAATTCATTCTTATCTTCCTGAATGACATGTCAAAACAGAATTGGTGATTGGATCCTGCACTGATGCCAGAGATTGCCTGCTGGCTCAGCAGGATCTTGGGTCTTCAGTGGTGCGAATGGGCACATCTTTGTCTGGCCTTGCCATTGCTTTGGCGCTCTTTTGGATGGGAACACATGTCACACCCAAAATCACCATGCCAAGCACCAGCATACAGGCTCTGGCTGACCGATGGCAAAGAGCAGAGTGCCCACTGTGAACCTGGTGGCCATCACCACCTCCACTTGACACAACGCTTGCCAGTTGTCAGAGATAGAGGGATCAAAATGGAGACTAAAATGTGCACCATGTTTTAAGACTCTTAATAGATATGAATGTATTTGGGAAAGTTCCAACCAAACTTATTTATAAACCTGATTACTTAGAAGGTATTATCTTTCTTTCTTTCTTTTAAAACAGTAGCTCTGTAATTAATTCTAGCTGAATTTCAAATCAGCCAAATTTCAAACCATTCACAAAAACATTTACAGCATTTGGTAGATGCTCTTATCATGTTGAGGGTTGAGGGCCATGCTCAAGGGCCCAGCAGTGGCAGCTTGGTGGTGCTGAGATTTGAACTTGTGACCTTCTGATTACAAGTCCAGCATCGTAACTACTAAACTCTCGCCTCCCAACAAAATCCAAAGCTAATATTAATTAAGAATTTTTTTTTTTTATTGAAAAAAAGACAAAGTCGTTCATTTTTAAAAATGTTTAAAATGTTTGTTGTTTTCTACGTGGAATAAAGCACTTAAGCATATTCTATTTCTGGACTTTAATCTGCTTTGGGTGGTATTTTCCAATAATGTGATCTGTGGAAATCCAAACATTGCATCATCTGCACTTTTTATAGCTGCTGTGTTTAAATACAGAAGGTGACCCTAAGCCAGTCCCCTAGAACAACTGAATTATCATTATCATCTTCTCCTGATTATCATTGTATCATTGAGACTTGCATTGTCTGTTGCTCAGAGCAATGCTAAGCCAAACGTAAAATCATACTCAGCACATGACTTAACACAGTGTAATGTGAAAAGTCTAAAAACAGACTCTTTATAACCCGACCGTGTTCAATGGCATGCATCTGCAACTGTCTGATAAGGACCGGCGGGATTTCTTCGCCTTCTCGCCTTCCCTCGTTGTGGCATTTTAAAGAGTGCGGCGAATCTCTGGGTGCCAAATTAAGCGGCGTGCTGATCCACGCTGGCTGCACGGGGTAACGAGCAGGCCCAGAGGATATTTGCAGGGTCACACAAAGGAGGTGCTGGGGAAAAGCTGAGGAAATCGGGGCTCCAGCAGGAAGCCTCGCCAAGTCGCTAAATTCTGCAGGCCATCCTCTGTGCTTGGAACGAGACCTCATTGGTACAAGCCAAGTCTGCGCCTTGCTGTTGCTTCACTCCGACCGATGTCAAAGTGTGTTTAGGGTATGGGAGATTCAGTCATTTGAGAGAAAGAGATTAGGGATGGCTGAAGAACTGTGAAGGTTCTGGATTTCGACAGCATGAAGCGTCTGTCGAATCCTTTCAACCCGCGTCGTTTTCATCATGCTGTATGAGCGTTTACCACAAGAAAATGTGACAAACTATGTGCATTTTGTCCATTATCTCAACAAAGAGCCATTTCACAATGCCACCATGACACTGAATCGAATCCCACTGGTTTGTCAATGTGGGGTATAATGGAATTAATAACATCAACTGTGCATTGCCATGAGCCCTTGCAGTTTTTTTTTTCTCTTTTTTTTTTTTATCCCTGCCGCATATACTATGTGCTCACAGGGGATGATTTACTGTTGGCAAGAACCTAATGATGCTTCTCTGGTGTTGAACGTTGCATCTGTGGAGCTTCTGTAAAACAATGATTGTTGCAGCATTATGAGTCTGGACTTATTGTGATTGTCTTTTCCTTTATTCTTTTAACAAATGGTGCTGTTGCCCCATACTTCCAATTTGGAATAAACACATCCTTCCTTTACAAATATTTGACACCTAAGTCATTTACGGAAGCTGTAATTAATGCAGTGTTTGGTTTACAGTCTATAAAGGCATATACATGCTACTGTTCCCTTTGTTTTGTCAAAGTAATTATGGGTTCAGCTATCTATGTACTTGATGAGTTTTTTTCTCTCGGTGCTGCCTGATAAATAACAAAATAAGTCAAAGCCTGCTTTGTATGCTGTAATTAAAGTGAAAAATATAGCAATGCAAATCTTTAATTGGACTCCAAGAGAGAGATTCAGATTTCCTCTTTAATGATAAGAGATGACTGGGGACAGAAAAACAAAGTGCGTTAAAATGTGATGGTGGAAGTTCAATTAATCACAATACAGAAAACAAGCAATTTACCATACAGCGTTCTTTCTCATTCAGGGAATCTCGCAGCCCAGGTAATGTTCTTTTAATCATCTCAGTGCGACATTAGCCATCTTAAAAAACAACAGATGGATTAAAAAATAAAGAAATATCATGCCCTTAGAGAGAGCGAGTGTAATGCTTAAACAAGTGCACTGAAGCAGTCAGGAATGAAAAGCCACAAAACTGTATCTCACTGTACAGTGAATTTTGATAGCCTTGTCTTAGAGTAAAGGCATGTGGGTTGGATTAAACAATGTGTATGTTGTTTTGTAAAAAAAAATAAAAAAAAATGCAGTACACGAAAACAAATGATTAAATGACCTCGCCAAACGTTTCTGTTTTTTTTCACGTGCACTTGCTCGTCTCGTTGTCTCTTTTACCCTCTGCCAGAGATAAAAGTTCATTTGAAGTGTTGTCTTTCCACTCATTAAAGCTGAATTCCACACCATCTGTGAAGTGACACAAACACACCTGCTCCGCACCCTGCTGCCTCTAATGGCTTTTCACAATGTGCAGGCTAGCTCGTAGCTCCATCATACAGCCACTTCAGTCCATAATTAAACTTTTTTAGATAAACAATCCTGTCTTATTCTTAATACAGAGTTAATAGCTGAAGTAATAGTATACCCGAGTTAAGTATGATGTGATGGCACAGCTGTGTAAAGAAGACCACTGGATAATGGTGGTGCATAATCTCTTAGAGATTAAACCTCTTAAGACTGTATCTAAAGAAGACTGGATTTGATGAACTTGCTGGAACCCTGCGTTGCGCGCTGACAGCAGAGGAATCAGCGCTGGACGTCGGATGAAGGGATGTGCAGCAGACTTTTGCCCTTTGCCCACATGATCTGTTCCCGAGTTGGGGGTGAGACAGCCGTACCCTGCTGGGGTCTTCTGAAACCGGAGACCCTTGAAGTGATCACAACCTTGCAGCTTTGCATAAAGCGCTGCATAAAGACGTTCGGGACAGTTTGGTCACTGCTTTTCTTGCTTGCTCCCTCCCTCTGGGCATGAACTCCTCCAGACCAGGGCTCAGACCACCCTGGGCTGGTCAGCAAACCCTGCTTACACCTGCCATAAAACTTGAAAGCCTTTGCTTTGAAGTGTTCAAAGCCTAGCTGACTGACCTTTGATGCAACTTTGGCCACAACACATGTTTAGCGCAGTGCGTATAAAGCAGCCCGCTCTGTCCAAAGACTGTTTGGCTACATGTGTGAGATGTAAGGGTCCATGCATGGCAGCCATGCATGGCCTTCATGCTGTTCCCAGCAGCGTGGGGGTGGGATGGGGGTCAGCACCAGGGAAAGAAAAAAGCCAACAGAGATTGATCTCGACCGAGTCCTTCATATGTTCTGCAGCAACCCATGGTGCCCTCAAAATTTAAACTACACTCATAGTCATCCAAATGCTTTCATCCTGTTTGGTTCTGTCCTCAAATGGAAAGTAACTAGTAGGGTTAAAACTTCTGTAGTAAGAATGCTAGCGTATAATACTAACTAAAGATCATCATGTGCTTCCTTTTATGGCATTAGTAATATTTTTTCCTATAAAATTGTTTTTGCTAAAAATTATTTAAAGAGGGAAAAAAAGAAAATTGTCACACTTTATTTTTCTGTAGCTGCTTCAGTTGTTGACCTGCACAAGGCGATGGATATTAAAAATCCATAAGCTGTTCAAAACACCATTAGGCATAATGAGGGTCATCGTGAAGTCTCGAAGACCTGGAACTGTTGACAATCTTCCAGAAATTCTACCACATAGTGAGGATGAAAACAAAGACGGAAACAAGAAACCAGAAAACTGGATTTTACTGTTCTTGGACTCCTCAGTGATATACATCAGCTCTACATGACTTCTATAGAGCAACCTTTTTGCAGGAAGCTTTCTTTAGAGAAAGCCACAAAATGCATCATTGGAACTATAAATTGCATCATGTATTATGATCATATGAGACCGTTTTTTCACTTTATTTAGTTGTACCTTTTATATTTGACAAAAAAAAAATCAACTACGAAAAGAAGAACTCACAGCAAATAAATATGAAGCAGTATATTAATAGATTTTGTGGTTACTCCTGTGGGCACATGTCAAGACTGGAGTCATCATGAATTTAGTAGCAGGATGTTTTTTTTTTATTGGTTGCCAGCATCAAGCGGTTAAACCCTGCTTTGGGCTGTGCTTCACTGGCTTGTGGAAAAGCAGGACAAACCAAAAACAGTAAAATATATAAGACATCCAATATATTTTACATCAAATTAAGTGTGGTATTTCAAGATATGACTAAAATGTTTTTGTTTTTTTGTTATTCTCGTCAATGGATTAGATTAGATTAGATTAGATTAGATTAGATTAGATTAAATTAGATTCAACTCTATTGTCATTACACATGGACAAGTACAAGGCATTGAAATGCAGTTTAGGTCTAACCAGAAGTGCAATAGCAGCAATATATAGGCTATACAATATATAGGATATATAAGAATATACAGTTTTTACATTAGTTACATAAATTAAATTAAATAAAATGGTATTATAGGAAATAAAATGGTAGTATAGGATTGGGTAGGATATATTCAACTTTTTCAGTGCCATTGGTTGCCTTGTTTGAAGTCCATTTTCAGAGTATAAGTACAAAAACAATGTAATGAAATGAAATTGCAAATAATGGGTAGCTCAGATGATGAACTTCTGATCAGAAGGTTATGAGTTCAAACCCCAGCACCACTAATATGCCCCTGATAGGCTCTTGTGCAAGGCACTTAACCCCTTAACTGCTCAGTCATAGGAATGATATAATTGTCATATTCTATAAGTCACTCTGGATAAGGGCATCTGCCAAAATGCTTTAAATCTGAATATATTCACAGAGATCCTGTTTCATTAGTAATGTGGGCTTTGAAAACTCCCAACCCGCTACGCCAAGAAAATTCATCACAATCTCCAGAAGCATTGTCTGTTTGTTCATACAGAATTGGTATACAGGGCTTGACCAAAAAAACAAGAATCTACTTAAATGTTCTTCTATTAATGAAGAAAATAAATTTTCCATGCCACCTCTTCCTCACTGAACAGTAAAGCATTATTTGTGAGCCCGGCTTGACTATTTTATATGAGGCATTATATCTCAGTGTAAATACCTTGTGCTGTAACGGCGTAAGGCCCGTAATGCTGCGAGTGCTGATCATTGGTCTGTAAATGTCAAACAGGCGATGTTGATATACTGCCCACCTCGGGGTGCTTTCTCCTACTGCTGCAGTGACGGCGCTCGAGTGACATAATCTCAACATGAGCCATGCTATAAAGACTGTGCGGTTATATAACACAACATTCCCTGTAGCACACATGCTCTCTCGCTTTCTACCTCACTCTCTATCTGTTAACTTTATAGGCCGCTTGCTTGACAGTGTTGTACATATGCTGCCTTATATAAAAGGAACACCACTAGTATTTAGAATGTAACTGTAAAAAAAAAGTGCACATCGCCTCAACGGCCATTTTTCTTTTTTTTTCTTTTGTTTCTCTCCGTTTTTTTTTTTTTTTTTTTCTCAGACATTATTTGGTTATTAGACAGTTTTCCTGAAAGTAACTTTAGATTGAGGGTAACTTCAGCCTAATGGATTTGCCAAGTGCTTTGAGCCAACATTTATATCTCACGTTGATTACAGCACATACCGCTATAGGCCCATCTTAAAATACTGTTTAGGAAAATGATCATTTAACTACCCCACAATTTTCAGCAGAAATGAAGTGTCAAGTTGAAAAGACGTTGTTTATACTGTACATGTTTAAAATGTGATTCCTAGACCTCTTCTCGAGGTTTCTTCGTCATGCCGTCTCAGATAGTTTTTCCAGGACACAGTTGCCACTGGCTCAATCATCAGGGATTAATTATAAGGACAAACGTACAGCTACTAAACTTTGTTTATACAATTGTATAACCTATTTATCTTTGGAGACAATGTCCATTGTTTAAAGCGCTATACAAATAAAAATGAATTGATTTGAATAGATTGGATCTCGGGTTTGTGACTGTAATTGATTGAATGCTTGGTACTGCATTTAGGTATGTAGATTCCACAGGAGCTGGAAGCACGGCTGAGACAAATGTTGACTAGAAGTATGCGACGAGTCTCTATTGCAATATGACCTTCAAAATGCACAGTCGGCAAAGCTTCCCTGCATGTGGAAATTCACTCCCATTTATCTGTGTGAATGACTCGACTTCCATAAGGCACAGCTCTTACAGTTAAGCTTAACACTCTCTGAGAGAACGAATTACTGAATATATCTTGCACTTTGCTCCGTAAAAAATAGTAGAAAATGTACGTTCTTCAGCAATGAGTAGCACAGTTAATTAGCAGCAATGTGACAGTAGTATTGTCACGTGCCTCCCAGTGTAAAATAAAAACCAGGCAGTCTGGCAGAGGTGACCCCAGGGTGTCCAGAGAGTCGACGATTTGAAAATCCGACTGGGCATGAGCGGAATAGCAGCAGTGGAACCGTTTGGGTGCGAGGCAGTCCGGTATGGCTGTCAACACCTACATGTCTGGAGACATGACGACCCCTTTCCGCTGTGACGAGCGTAAATCAAGCGGTCGTTCTGAAACAACAGTGTCGTGTAGTTTCCCTGTCGTGTGTGGACCCTCGCTCTCTGCATGAGGCTCCATTCCAGGCTTGACAGGAGTAAGGCCCCTGCCTGAAGGGTGCCATACGGAACCAGGTTTCACACGTCACCAGCACCAGTGGAAATCCTGAAACACACACACACACACACACACACACACACACACACACACACACACACACACACACACCTGCATTCTGCTGTAGTTGCCATTCCAAATGGTTGTATGGCTGACACTCGTATAATGGATGCTTAGCTCCAGTTGCCCTTGTTTAACCTTTACATTTACATTTGAACATATATATTATATGACATATCTATACTGTATATTATTCAATATGTGCTCTACATGTAAATGTATGCTAATGTATTTATTTTTTTGCAATTTTCCCAGGCATATAAAATAAACCTAAATATCCCCATATAAAAACAGAATTTGTATTTCACATGCAGTGTGTGATTGTGTTTAAGTCTTAAAACTGAACATATTTGTTTCTTTCTGGTGCCGGGATTAGCCTCTCGGACTCAGCTCATTCGAAGCTTTTGTGCTTGTGTTTGTTTAGGTT
>NC_139574.1:6831404-6843904 GCF_946808225.1 Silurus aristotelis
CTATTCAAACAAAGCAATCAAAAAAGGTGGATTTCGTCTTGTAATGTAAGGACGGAAACATTTATTCATTTCTCGACAGCTTTCTGGGTACAAATTTGAGGAATTCCCAATCTGGGACACAGCTTGGAATTTTGTTTTCCATTTAAAGGAATGAAGAATTCAGACAAACACCTCATTTTATTCCAATATATATATATATATATGAAATTTTATCATTTGTATTAAGTCACCCCACTTAACCAACACCCATACACATATGCTGGCCTATATAACAAAGATATATAAAGCAAATGATGATTAATTATATTACAGCAACCATTTAATGTGTTATGTCCAGATTCAACCCATTCATTATCACTGGCTCAGGAGGATGATGTATAGCTCACTTACACAAATCTGATGTCGCCATAAAAATCAATTTCATTACTTTTTTACTTCGCATTATGGTTATTATTGTATTATTGTGGAGCTGCTGTGTTGATTGATGTCCTGTTTTGTTGCCGGTGCTGTTATGCTGATGTACAGGATAATGCCCATTTCTCCAAACACTTACACAGCAATAATACAAAATGGGCAATATGGAGATTTCGATAATTAAATCTGCTTACATTTGACCTGCTAAAATATGAATGCTATAGGCTATTACTTAATTCAAACATGATGTGTGCATGATGAGCTTTACGGAGATCAGAGAACATGGTTTATATCTTCATCAAATGATTTGTGCTAATTATTTACATTTTCTATAATAGGACATTTTTTATTGTGTAAATTGTAGATTTTGTATAGTAAAGTAGTTATAATGATTTATTTAGTAGTGTTATTTTGGTGGGGCCATAAAGGGTTTGGAAAATGTTGTCACAAGTCAGGGTCATATTATGTTGCCATATTGCCATATTATACACATTTGCACACTTGGTATATATATATATATATATATATATATATATATATATATATATATATATATATATATATAGATATAGATAGATAGATAGATAGATAGATAGATAGATAGATAGATAGATAGATAGATAGATAGATAGATAGATAGATAGATAGATAGATAGATAGATAGATAGATAGATAGATAGATTTTGTTTTTCTTTTATTTGATGTGCATTAAAAAAATTAATTATCTCTTCCATTTTGCTCAAAATAATTTTATTTATTTATTTATTTATACATAGAAATATGAAAATCAGACTTTATTTTTAAAACGCTTTTGGGAAGCTTTTTTAAAACTCAGTAATTAAGAAACTATAATTTAGGTTGATAGGGGATTTTTATATCTCAATTTCTCTCTATTTCTTCATCTCTCTCTCTCTCTCTCTCTCTCTCTCTCTCTCTCTCTCGCGCGCTCTCGCGCTCTCTCTCTCGCTCTCTTTCTCGCTCTCTCTCTCTCTCTCTCTCGCTCTCACTCTTTCTCTCGCTCTCTCTCTCTCACACACACACGCACACACTCTCCCTCTCTATTTCTTCATCTCTCTTTCTCTCTTTCTCTCTTTCTCTCTCTCTCTCTCTCTCTCTCTCTCTCTCTCTCTCTCACACACACACACACACACACACACACACACACACACACACACACACACACACACACACACACACACACACACACTCTCTCTCTCTCTCTCTCTCTCTCTCTCTCTCTCTCTCTCTCTCTCTCTCTCTCTCTCTCTCTCTCCATGTACAGCCCTTAATAGACTTTAGGTTTTAAACGCGGATAGAATAAAGTGCTTGTCGCAAACTATACGAACAAATTAGAGAGGGAAATGTAAGGATCAAAGAGCTGGAAATAAGCGCAGCTGCTTTGAGATTCAGGGCCAACAAGCGTGTCTCAGCCCTGAAAGAGGCTCCTATTCAAAGCGCAGGTGCGAAGTGCTGCGGGTTCATACTGTCACATTATGGCAGAGGTTGTTAGAGATCCGTGTTTTCGCGCTGAACTACAGGGGCTGCTTCCCTCTTTTGGGTGGGATGCAAGACTCGTTCATCCATGACACGAAAAAAAAAATGAAAGGAGAAAATATGGGAAAGAGCTTGCCATGTGATATATGGTGATGAATCCGCCTGATTTCATGTATACAGCTCATAAAAATGACTTTTGTAAGTCTCGCTCCTGGAGTCGTGCACAACCCCTATACTGCTCGTGCACAACTCCTATACTGCTCGTTCACAACCCGTATACTGCTCGTGCACAACTCCTATACAGCTCGTGCACAACTAGTATACAGCTCAACTACTGCATTACTTATACACAACTCCTGCACTACTGCCCCCCACCACACACACACCTTTGTTTCCTGACAACACATTCATGAGTGAACTCTCAGGTCCTAAGTCCATACTGATAAATGTGCAGTTAAAGACAGACATGATAGGACGCCACCTTCAGTCCTGTGTTTTAACATCTCACTAGACTAATAGGAGCATTGCTTTAATATTAATAGTCAATAAGACATCCATGGACACTGCACAAATCCTTAGTGTTTAATTAACACCTAGGTTGATGTTGAACACTTATTTCACCGCTGAGGATTGACTTATTTGTGTGTGTGTGTGTGTGTGTGTGTGTGTGTGTGTGTGTGTGTGTGTGTGTGTGTGTGTGTGTGTGTGTGTGTGTGTGTGTGTGTGTGTGTGTGTGACCTACGTGCATCACTCTCTTTACGTCCCTACGCGAAGGCTGTAAATTGAAATTTCCCAGCTCATAAAAATGTATACAATTACATTATCATTATTGGAGGATATTAAAATTCAAACTTAGTCACCATATTTTGGGACATTAAAACCCTCCTTTGTGGCTGTTAAACTTTGTGGACTGATAACACTGACCATGGTGATTAGGTGGATACAGTATCGTAAAGTGGATCAGTGATGTCCATTTTTTTATAAGCTGAAAAAGACAAAAAAAAAAGATTATGATCATGATTAGAGATGTCTCACCTATTGTTATTATTATTATTATTATTATTATTATTATTATTAGTAGTAGTAGTAGTAGTAGTAGTAGTAGTAGTAGTGGTGGTAATGGTAGTAGTATTTGTAATAATAATAATAATAGAAATAATAATAATAATAATAATAATATTAATAATAATAATAATAATAATAATAATAATAATAATAATAATAATAATAATAATAATAAGTAATTAATAATACGTTTATTTATCATATTTTTTAATATTGACTCATCTTACACTACTACACTAATGGGTGCTGCATTGCAATCTATAGCAAGAAAAAAAAAAAAATATATATATATGATCTTTTAGTCTGAACAATAACAAAATATATTTTTCATGTTTTTTCTACATTGTTGATTAATTTCCAAATTCAAGAGCCCTGTCTTACATTTTCGTCATTTCTCTGTAATATGAGCGCGAGCAGTTTGGGCAAAATATAAACTGTAAAATACAGACTGATCTGTTGCACCGAATCGAGTTCACTTCAGAGTCAATACATTTTTCTATTCAATATTGTGAACGCAAATATAATATTTCTACATTTATTAAATGCATTTTGGTATTTCGTGAGTTATTAGTTGATACAGAAAGCAGGGGTCTGTAAGAAGGGAATCAACGGGGTATTTGAATGATTGTTGTTCTCAGTCATACTTTGGTATTAATGGTTAATTTATATATTTGTTGCCATTGCACCTGTCCTGTCATTTAGCATGCGGATTGCAGTCACCCCTTGTCGTGTAATTATGACATGAAATAAGATGCTGAATAGTGAGAGGAGATGAGGAGATTGTTTTTTTTTTTCTTCTTGGGAACCACTAATCCCCTATTAAAGGGGCTTTGTTAAATAATGCAGTACGGTTTCCGGAAGTGGGATTATCGCCTTCATTATTTTTTTTCACAAAGAAATTATATTTTACACTCAAGTGAATCCTGGTTTGGTTTATAACAAAGAGACAAACTAGAAGCCGCTTTTTATTTCCGCACAAGACGCCTTAAAAAAAACAATAATAAAATAATGCATAAAAAAATTATTTTTGGGAAAAGTTTAAATGAATTCTGGTAAACAAATTGGCCAGTCACCTAAAGTGTAGTTTGAAACGTGTAAACAAAACATTTTTTTTTAATGACCCTAACCATAACCAGTTCCATAACAATTACGGATTTTCCTTCTTTTTTTTTTCTTTTCTGGAAGTAGCAATATTGTCTATATTAAGCGCCAATAAAGGAAGTTTTCCTAAAAACCACATGGGAAAAAAAATCCTCAAGAAAAGTCTGTCTGTGTCTCTGCTGCCACGCTGAGCACATACAGAGAAAGTTACTTGATAATAATAATAATAATAATAATAATAATAATAATAATAATAATAATAATAATAATAATAATAATAATAATAATAATAAATAAAAAATATAGTGTTAAAATATAAATATACAAAAGGTATTAAAAAATATTTAATGCACATAATTTACAAAGTGAAAACAAAACAAAAATAGTGCAAAATACAAATGAATTATCCATAGATTTTTTTTTTTTGTCAGAAAAAAGAATTAGGAGGTTTTTTTAAGTCCTAAAACAGAAGTGCGCTGAGAGAGAAAGGGTTGGAGGGAAGGAAGGAAGGAAGGAAGGAAGGAAGGAAGGAAGGAAGGAAGGAAGGAAGGAAGGAAGGAAGGAAGGAAGGAGGGAAGGGAAAGAAACCCGGCTTGGACACTGTGGCGTTTTCAGTGGCTTTGAGGACATGCACACACTCTACTCGAATTCGTTTCCCTCTCAGTTTGATGGGCGGAACTAAGAGCTCGAGACACTTTTTTTTGAAAAAGATGGGGCGATCAAATTGGCGACAAAAGAAGCCTTTTCCGTGTCATGAGCGTCGTTTAGACTACATGCAGGAATCCCTGTGATAATAAGCAACACTTCAAAGACCTCCTCGCTCCAATTGAGACCACACTATCCCTTTCTCCATTCATGCACGAGGAGCTGGTGCTGTGGAGGACTCGACTGTTTAGCCATTTCTTCTTGGGTTTATTTTCTCTACATCTCTCTCTCTCTCTCTCTCTCTCTCTCTCTCTCTCTCTCTCTCTCTCTCTCTCTCTCATCTCTGCCTATTCAGTGAAGCATTTTAGATAGTGCAAACAACAAGACAATTACCCCAAAAAGAGACAAACTATAACGTATCTCATCAAGCAATGCGGATCCACCCACAGACTCGTGGCATTCAAGACCAGGAGGGAAATGAAGGGGTGACGCCTTTAATCCTGATAGATAGATAGATAGATAGATAGATAGATAGATAGATAGATAGATAGATAGATAGATAGATAGATAGATAGATAGATAGATAGATAGATAGATAGATAGATAGATAGATAGATAGATAGACAGACAGACAGACAGACAGACAGACAGACAGACAGACAGACAGACAGACAGACAGACAGACAGACAGACAGACAGTTGTTTATTATTTATAGTGCAACCTGTTACGTTGCAAACGTGAAAGAAAAACATAGATAGATAGATAGATAGATAGATAGATAGATAGATAGATAGATAGATAGATAGATAGATAGATAGATAGATAGATAGATAGATAGATAGATAGATAGATAGATAGATAGATAGATAGATAGATAGATAGATAGATAGATAGATAGATAGAAACATAACAGCAAAAAATATTTTGGTTAATTAAATTTTTTTTGATGTTTGTCGAAATAAACTTTCTCTCACTGTGGAAATAAAGTTTCTAAGCCTTGGGCAGATCTGAAGAGCATTTTGAGAGCACAGCCCTGGTCCCCATGTTAGTGGAGTCTGACTCGGCGATTGCTATAGAAATACTAACTCACCATGAAGATTCACCGTCGTGAAGAAATTGCTCTTTGTGTAAAGCTTCTTTGATGTCTGGTTGAGAAAACGGAGCCACTGCATGAAATACTCTCCACATAATCAGAGCATAAAACAGGGGTACCTATGTGGATATAAAAAACATAAAGGGAAAGAAAGGCGAGTCATGGCCATGGAAAAGGGGTGGGAGTTATCTACAAGGCTTTTAAAATCAACAGTGTTTTAAAAAGAGAAGACTAAAGAAAAGAAAAAAACATGTGGTACTGATAAATCTGATTTGTTCATATATAATATATAAATATATTTTTTAAATCTATTTCCTGTAATTTATAATTTGGTTGGTTGTCTAAATCAAGACATCTAACTTTTATTTATTTGTTTATTTTTTACAAACGGTGGCTTGACGAAATTGGCCTTAGTTGAACACACTCTCATTATTGCAGCTGGAATATACTCTTTGTTTTTGCATATTATTTTACACATTTTATTCAAATTACTGACAACTTACAAGGCATTTCGGTACACATTTTAAGGTCTCGTGTTTTTATAAAAAAAAAAAAAAAAAAAAAAATAGTTTGTTTTACAAAAAAGAAATCACCAAAGTGAAAAAAAAAAATGCTCACATTGTTTAGAGGATAATAATAAATGAATGTCATATCAAATACAATAACAATGCTTTCATCCAACTGTAACGGCTGCATAAAACACATGGGAATATTGTCTACGTCTTTAGGAAATTCTCATTAAATCATATATATATATATATATATATATATATATATATATATATATATATATATATATATATATATATATATATATATATAATGTTTTACAAACAATAGTAGCAAACATTTAAAAATAGCTGAAATACTGAGCCTTACAAAATTAATGTTGACACACATTAAAACGTTTTAATTTACATATGTACATTTATATATATATATATATATATATATATATATATATATATATATATATATATATATATATATATATATATATATAATTGAAGCACTTTGGTTCGATAATAAAATAGAAAAAAAGACAGTACTGGTTCAAAAAAATAAATTAAGAGCTTTTTAAAAACAAAAAGACAAAAAAAAGAATCACGATTTGATATAATAATACATCTTTATGCAAACAAACACAATCCCTGGTGTTTAATAAACACCTTCAGTATTGGATGATTTTTTTTTTACCTGTAGTGTAAAATGAAATAGTGTTGAATGAAGTTGTACAGCAGAAATCAGCACTCTGGGTGTGAACACAACACTTGCGCTTGTTGGCGCGCGCAACCGGTTTATTACAATAAACTGGACACTGGTGGTGATTATAGTTCATATTCAGTCCACGTGTTAAACACGTTTGGCCACCTCGGTTTCACATGGATCTGTCAGAGAGCCCGGGGCACTACAGGAAATTAGGCACGAGCATGCACATGTCTTCACGAGTTCTGATACGGTGGACCTTCTGAAGGGTCTGGTGTGGACGAGCCGCTGGGAGGGGTGTGTGCGCCGCCGGGGCCCGAGCTATGACACACGTACCACTCGCTCAGATTGGCGGCCTGCGACCCCGACAGAGTGTCTCGGCCTAAATCGGACGACGGAGACACGAGGGACGGGGTGGAGGACTCGTAGCCCGAGCTCGGAGGAGGTGGTGACTTGCAGTGGACCTTCATGTGCTTGCGCAGGGAGCTCGGGTGCGTGTAGGACTTGTCGCAACCGCGCACTTTGCAGTTGTAGGGCTTGTCGCTGGTGTGCACGTGAGAGTGCTTCTTCCGGTCGCTGCTGTTCGCGAAGCGTCGATCACAACCATCAAACTCGCACTTGAATGGCTTTTCGCCTATGTTCACAAATACATAGAATAGAATAAAAAAATATTGCTATGCAATAACTTGCATTCATTTACTTCGACATATAAAAAAAAAAAAAAAAAACATTTTACGCGATTTGAATAATAAATTAGTGTGCACGATCATAGCCATGTTCCTTTAAAAATAAAATATGCACGAGCTATAAGTCGGGCTGTAATCGTCTGAACAGATCTGTCCTCACATCTCTGTCCCTTGGGGTTTGATATTTAGACTGTTAGCAAACTGTGGAAGTAGACCCTGGTGTCACAGTTGTTATTAGCAGGTCAGGAAGTGCTTCCTTTTTTTTTTTTTTTTTTGCAATTCCTAATTGTTAATGTCACACGCATGTGAGCACGGGGCCAAACAATGAAAAAAATAATGTGCATCCCAGTATAAAAGGGAGAAGAAGAAGAAGGAAAAAAACCCAACAGAAATAACCTTTAGTACTTATTTGACTTTATGTCCAACGTGGACTTTGCAAATGAAGACTACGCGACTACGACTGGCTGAATTAATTACCTTCAATCCACAAGACATTGATTTTTTTTTTTTCCACAAGCCGCTTATGAGAATATGTAATTGCTGCTGTCTAATTAAACTTGCGTGCTGAATATAAATTCGACCTTCAGCTGTTGGGCTGAGAAGCCAATCAAGACTATAGGCTATTAGTGTAGTACAAGAGAGACACGAGGAAAGACACCCTTGGGGAAACTGCATCCATAAGCAAAGATTCAGATTCCTTCACGTTGGAAAAATAATTATCAAGGGAACAGGATAAGGGAACTTTGACTATGTCTTACTATATATATATATATATATATATATATATATATATATATATATATATATATATATATATATATATATATATAATTTTTGTTACCAAAAAATCTTTGTATTTCTTATATATTATTAGCAGTAAGCATATAGATCCTGCTTTCAAAGCTAGTTTTGCAAATGTATTTTTCCTTAATTATTAATTCTATACCCATTCGTTTACTCTGAATACTCTGAACACCAAATTTACTCGATGATGTATCTAATGTAAGCAAGACAATCGGTGAACTTCAGGCCTTTCAGCTCTTTTTTTTTTTCTTTTGAACGACTTGTTGCATATCACCGTTAATCGAGACCTTAAGGGAAACCCTTCATTAATCACTACTGCAATCATTAGCCTGACTTTGGCCATTCATACCACTCCCACGTTTAATCGTGGATAATCTTGCATGCGTATTATACTTTAAAAAAAAAGGTTACTAATCCTAATATTCAATTTTCTAGATGTCATGTTTTTCATGAGAGGGGGAAGGGATGGTGGTGGTGGTGGTGGTGGTGGGGGGGGGTAATTATTAAATCCATCTACATGTGTAGCATTTCAACAGGCTATAGTTTAGTTAGTCGGAGAATTAATATCATTATTTTACCATTTTTATATTCAATACAAAAACAGTCTCGACAGCACACGATCCTACACATTAACAATGAATACAATTGCAATCTAATGAATTCATTTACAGAAAAGGATTTAGGACCTCGTATGTTTTTTTTTTATCAACAGGCAATACTTTTGGACACACTCCTAAGACTAGGCCCCACACCCTTAAACAAATACGTGCCTCAGCTTTAAAAAAATAAACCTCAATTTCAGCCAAATACAGTGGACACAATAATCACACACTGGAAGCACTGCCTATGATTCTAATATGATATATATAGTATATTAAGTATAGTGTGACATTCGTAGATGCTGCATGATTGTAAATAGTATAGTAATATATTATAAGGGAAAAAAAAGTTTTGCAACTTCTATTAGTGATCAAAACAAATCCAAGTGTAAAAATGGTGTAAATGCAAATCATCTTGAACACTATAGTGAAAAACTCCTTTTAAACATCTGCAAATCTAAATTATTTTATGGAGTATTGCTACACGAGCTGTTATAGACAAATACAGCGTTTGGATTTGAACAGAAGTGAAATGAAAACTGACCTGTGTGTGTCCTCTTGTGTATTTTCAGGTTTTCTGATCGGGCGAACACTTTCCCACAGCCAGGGAACGGACACGGGAACGGTTTCTCTCCGGTGTGAACTCTGATATGGTTGACGAGCTTATATTTGGCTTTAAATGGCTTCCCTTCTCGGGGACACTCTTCCCAAAAACAGATGTGATTCGCCTGCTCGGGTCCGCCGACGTGCTCCACGGTCACATGCGTCACCAGCTCGTGCATGGTGCTGTAAGTTTTGGAGCAGAGTTTCTTGGCCGAGTTTTCTGGCTCCAGCCACTTGCAGATGAGCTCTTGCTTGATCGGTTGCCTCATGTAACGGAAAAAGGCGCCGTGTCCGTGATGGTGATGGTGAGTGCTGAGGTTCATGTTCAGATTGAGACCGTGCAAAGGCGAAGACGCTGAAAACGGATCCGATCGACTGCTTGCCACTTGACTCAAGTGATCGGTCCTGACGTACATGTCGCCCGGTAAGCCTAGCCTTATTTGTCCGTTCGAGGCTTGGCCACCCGGTGCTCCGTTGGACGGCTGCTCATGATGGAGTCCAGGGAAGAGAGCATGCGCTCCGGCGTCATGGTGAAGGTGGCCATAGTGTCCCGGGTAGCCACCTGCGGTCGAGACAAACACTCCGTGGTGAGAGGCGGAACCAGAGGTCTGCTCGGTCAGCGCAGGCATGGCGCTTTGAGCTGTCAGATCTCGGCGAAGAAGGAAATCCCTACCTGCGGATAGCGCCTGGGCCGCGTGAGACATGGAGTACGGGACCGTCGCCGCAGCCTGCACCGGGCCGAAAGCTCCCGTTGGACTGGAGACCACTTCACCGTGGCCTGCGATATGATGATTGTGATGGTGGTGGTGGTGGTGGTGGGGATAATGATGGGCTGGGCTGATTTTGAGGGCCGCCGAGTGCCCCATGGGTTCTGGCCCGAATGGACTCGGCCCCAGGCGGGGTTCCGCCGTGATCTCCCCAGGGTGCGCGTGAGCCATTGAGTGCGCGTGCCCGCCAAACCCCGGGAAGCCTGTCACGCTCTGAGGGGTATGGTGGTGATGATGATGGTGATGGTGGTGAGCCCCTGCCAAGTCAACTAATCTCAGCGCCGTGCTCCGTTTGGAAAACGCAGGGTCCATCACGGGGCTTCCCAACGCATCCACGCTCATTACTCCTAATTTTCTTTTTTAGAGCGAACTTGACAGCAGGCAAAATAATAATAATAATGATGCTGATGATGATGATGATGATGACAAATATATTTTAATCGCGGTGGGAAAAAATACAGAACGAAAGGGGGAAAAAAAATATATATATATATATATATATATATAAAAAAAAAAAAAACTTGCCAAAGTTTAGTTCTTATCTATCTGTCTACATGGGATCCCATTCGGTTGAGAGGCAGCAGCGGGACGCTTTGATAGACTGAATGGAGATTCATGGCAGGCGCTGCAGCCCGCGGAGCTAAACAATCATTCCGCGCTCTAATTGGTCAGAGCTCGGTGATTGACGTCACTTGTGACAGTTTCCAATGTGAAGGAGAAGGAAAAAATGTTTTCTAGTGACAGCAAGCAGCCAGAGCGCCTGCGCCGAGCCTCAGGCAGCGACTGGGGTTAAAACAAAAAAAAACTTTCTTTTTTTCTTCTTCTTGTTGTTCTTATGAAAAGCCTATTGTACGTATACCTACAATGTCCAGAGTTACATCTAAACAAACAAAAAAAAAAAATAACAAAGCATTCGTCACGTGACTGCAAAGAAGATTCATACAGTAGGTTACCAAAGTTGCTTATTTTTCTTTTTTTTCATCACTAACTTCTAACACTACAGCATGCTCTGATCATTTATTATTATCGAATTAAAGATCATGCACGAGAAATGTCTCCATCTAACCACTCGCATAACCATAAGCTAATAGGAGGAATTATGAAAAAGTTGCAACGTGTTTGCTTTGTTTTCGGGTGGAAGTCGCACACACACACTTGCCTTCGTGATCACTGTCTCGGAAATGCTCTCTGGGAGAAGGAAAGAAATGAGGTCCAGTTATGCGGTGTGTAGTTAAAAGGGCTGGTGTTATGGTCCGAGGTAATTTAGTTTTGTGTCCGAGAGTGGGATCATGGGCGCCGGAGGAGGAACTTCATGAAGGAAAGAGTGTGCAGGGTCAGCAAAGCCAAGCAGGCAAACACATGGCTGCATGGAGAAGATCCCCCTTTCAGCAGCACCCCCCCCCCCCCTCAACACACACACATATACACACACACACACACACACACACACACACACACAGAGAAAAAAAAATTATCTTGCTTATCCGGTATTTAAATAGGAAATTAAAATACTTGGCATGTGTTTGGATTTTTCCAGCACATTTCTCCACACTAATAATCCGAACCATTTTATCTCCTCTTATCTCATTTATTCTCCTATAAAAAAATTAAATAAAAATACCCTTTGTATAGCACGTGACTGTACCCAGCAGCCCCAAAGCAAGTATCTTGCTAATGTTTTGTGACTATTGTGAAATAAAATTAAAAAAAAAAATAAAATTGAAAATCTGACTGAGTGTGTGTGTGTGTGTGTGTGTGTGTGTGTGTGTGTGTGTGTGTGTGTGTGTGTGTGTGTGTGTGTGTGTGTGTGTGTGTGTGTGTGTGTGTGTGTGTGTGTGTGTGTGTGTGTGTGTGTGTGCAGAGAAAGCACAACACGTGAATGCAATATCACGCGTAAAAACACTTATACCGCGTATCGATTGTGACGTAATAAATAAGAAATTGTAATATTATTGTAAGTTAATATTATTGGGTAAGGGTTAAGTTGTGCAGTGCTAGCTGGTAATATGTTACGCGATTTAT
>NC_139574.1:6848904-6903904 GCF_946808225.1 Silurus aristotelis
TTATTAGTATTATTATTGTTGTTGTTGTTGTTATCATTATTATTATTATTATTATTATTATTATTATTTTTATAATTATTACTGAGTATAAATCTTTTTAATAATAATAATAATAATATTAATAATAATAATAATAATAATAATAATAATAATAATAATAATAATAATAATAATAATACCATGTATTGTTTTTAAGTTTTAGAGGTCTAGCATTATTTTTACATCTGATCTTGCATCTAGGATTAAATTTAATTACACGTATCTTTGGAATAAGTATATATTCTGTATTTAAAAGTCATATCTTGTTATCTTGAATATTATAAATGTGTTGTTAAATGTGGTATAATGCAGCAGAAATATCGCAATGCTGGTTTATGAGTTACAATAAATTGACTTGTGAGATTTTAGCATGAACGATAATCGATGCGGTTTGAATTCAGCAGTTTATTTGCAGTTATTGAGTTGAAAAACAAATCTGACTGTATTTTTTATTGTTTTTTATTTTTGTCGCTTTTTGTGCTGTAGGTGAAAAACCGTTTAAGTGTGAGTTTGAAGGCTGTGACCGGCGGTTTGCGAACAGCAGCGACCGAAAGAAACACATGCACGTCCACACGTCAGATAAACCATATCTGTGTAAAATGTGCGACAAATCCTACACACACCCCAGCTCCCTCCGGAAACACATGAAGGTATGTAAACGCATTTGCAAAAAAAAAAGATATACCATTTTTCTTTCTTTTCTTCCCTCCATTTTTTTTTTACTTGTGCGTTTTCCCGCTATAATTATACAATTTATTTTTATTCCTTTCTATATATTCCGATTTGCATAAAGCAAAAGAGATAATATGTGTCAATAGAAAAAGAGAGAAGAGAGAGAGAGAGAGAGAGAGAGAGAGAGAGAGAGAGAGAGAGAGAGAGAGAGAGAGAAAGAAATGTTTGCTGCACTGCAAATATATTTTAGAAAAAATATCCATTCGTCTTTAGATTAACGTCAATTTGTTTTACTAAATATATTATCAAATAAACAAATATATATAAATAAAAATAAATAAATAAATAAATATATGCATGACAACTATACTATATATATATATAGTATAATTGTCATGCTTCAAAATCTTAAGACTTATATGAGGTTTTTTATATATAGTTTATTTATTTATTGATTTATTGATTGATTAGTTAGTTAGTTTGTGGTGCCATAATCCTGTCTAAAATGACCATGAAGTTTCTCCAAAAACCCATTTTTTTTCAATCACATGTTTATATATATATATATATATATATATATATATATATATATATATATATATATATATATATATATATATATATATATATATATATATTTCTATTTCAACTTTCAGGTTCACGAGTCCACGTCTCAGGGCTCTCAGCCGTCTCCAGCAGCCAGCTCGGGCTACGAGTCCTCCACTCCTCCCACCATCGTCTCTCCATCCACAGAGAACCAGGGCAGCAGCTCCATATCGCCTTCAGCTTCCTCTACGGTGCACCACACCACCACCTCTACCCTGGCCTCAAATTTTAACGAATGGTACGTGTAAATATTTTCAACAACAGCAGCAGCAGCAGCAGCAGCAACAACAACAACAAAAAAAAGACTGCAAATTGTTCAGACTGCTTGGAAATGAAAACACACAAGGACTCTTAGAGGATGAGAGAAGTAAAATGGAGAACCCCTGATGTTTTTCTGGTTATATAGCAGAGCCAAGTGAGGGCATGGAGGCCCACTCCTATAGACTAAAACCTCTCCCCCCCCCTAATATACACATACTTTTTTTTATTATTTTTTAATTTTCTTTTTTACTTTCTTTCTTTTTTTATTCCTTTCTTCGGGGGGAGACACAGAGACTGCTCACAGGGGATCAGTTGCATGCTATAAGCAGGTGGAAAAAATAAAACCCTGCCTTTTTTTGTTTTGTACATAAAGATTGACCTAGTTTAAAATGTAATATTTTTATTTTGTAAATAGTCATAATACAGTTTAAGGGAAAAATTTGTGAAGAACAAGAACGAAGAAGAAGAAGAAAAAAAAACGTGGTCCCTAGATATATGGAAAAATGAGATGGCTTTTACGAATATTGCGATGATTTAGTCTTGGCTGAAAAATGGAGAATGTTCTAGTTAATGTGTACCAAATGTGAATTATTCAGTATTATACCGTCTACACGTTTACCTAACCGACTATTAGTATTAATGTGCTTTTTTGTATCCAGTGCAACATTTCGTCTAAAGTCCAGTCTAAGTAGCACAAATTGTTGTTATTTAATGTCATGTCGATAAATTGTGTAGTGAAAGCCTGAAACGTGTCAATCTTGTTTATGTATAAGTGATATAAAAAAATATAACAAAAAAAAAAAAAAGAAAGATCCTGTCTATTTGCAATGCCACTTTTGCAGGAAATGATGAGCTGTATTACGGTTTCAGTTTTCCATATTTATCCGCATGTAAAGGATCCGGTATAAACTCATGTTATAGACATATAGGCCTTATCAGTATTTATGGAGAAATGCGTTTGGTAGGGTTATGTAAAATTTAGTTTTCCAAATAATGTTTGGTTACAATTTCGTACAATATTAAAGAATTCAACGTACAACATTCAATATGCATTCAATATTTTTTTTTTCCAAACCTGTGCATTTAAAACAGAAAAACAAATTAAATTGACAAATTAATTGTAATATTCAAAACATTTTTTAAAGCGTTTTGACAAAACACAAGAGATTCGAATCATTATTTTGTGCGTAAATTCAACTCAAATGATCTCAAATCCTGCGACTTAAATGCGAATCAACCATTTAACCCGAAAGACCCCAAACCCCAAACTCCTACCCATTCCCCTGCAACTCTTTCACACAATCCAGGACCACAATGTAATCTGATTCTATTTCTGTCTCGAGCCTGTTTAGGATTGGAGCGTAATTGCATCAGATCGCATCCTTGCTTTCTTTGTTTGCATCGCCTAATTCAGCAAGACGAATTTATTTTATTTTTAATTTTTATTTATTTCAACTAATTGCATTTTCTTTCGACCGAATCCCTCGTGCCGTGTTCACATTTGATCCGGAAAAAAAAAAAAAAAAACCACCAACGACAATCGTGACGAATTTTATTTTATTCGCAGGATCGACGTGGCCTCTGCTAATTTGCTGACGTTGTTTAATTGTTACGTGTAATTATGCCCTGATCCAATAGTTTTGCAGAAGTGTGTGTGTGTGTGTGTGTGTGTGTGTGCGCGCGCGCGTGTTTTTGTGCAAGTGTGTAAAAAAGGGAATAGGAAAACTAGAATGGGGGGGGGGATTGTGAGGTTGAAGGGGGGTTGGGGGTACTGGGGTGGAATGGGGTATTGAGGGGGGGTGTGTGGGGGGGGGGGGGTTGTTGCACTTAAAGCCAGAAGTCTGGGAGAGTCAGTGCTATGGGCTTTTGTTCCTCACTGCTTTGCGTGCTTGAGCGCCCCATTAGGCAGAGACCACATCAAATAGACTCGAACTTCAACATGCAAAGAGAGAAAAAAAAAAAAATCTAATAATAATTATAAAAAAACCTTAACCTTAGGCTCGATCGAAATTTGTATGTTTATTATAAACAGGTTTATTTTTAGCACAAACGCGATAAATAAAAAAATAAAAAAAACTGAACAGAACTGAACAAAACTGAAGCTTCAGGATTTTAAAACCTAAATTATAAACATTAACATTGAAAATATCTTGGGAATTTTTTTTTGCTTTTGATTGCATGCAATTATTCACTTTTCACAGCGAAATAAAACATGCCATAAATTACCATCAGATGTTCAGATGTCTATCATAACCCATCTCTATGTTTTAATACTGAAATGTTTTACTTTTTAAAACCATATTTTGCTATGCAGTGTAAACACAACTAGGATATTTCCACGCCTGTTTTATAGCCTGCAGTGTTTACATTCACCTCTTACAAGTGTGCAAAAACAAGGACAAATGAAATAGTGGTTGGATGAAATAAAAAAAGAAAAAGAAAAAACTTTTAGTAAAAACGCATTGATACAACAAACCGTAGTAAAGAAAACGGTACGAGCGCGTGATGACTGAGGTGATTTTTTTCCCCCCCTTCCAATAACATTCATATTCTCTTTTTCACGGGTTATTAGGTCTCGAGATGTGTGAGTGATGGTAATAAAATGAATTGTTCGACTCTATTTAACACTCTATATCTATTCTAAGGTTCTGGTACATTTTCATTCATGCACCGTTACACTAGCAATAAAGAAAGTGCTACGTATTGATCTATACGACGAAGCGCGCGCGGTTGTGTGATTGTGTGTATGTGTACGTGCACGAGTGTGTGTTTTGTGTGTGCGCGTGTGTATGTGTAGGCTTCCCAATTCTCTGTTGTTGAATGCGTATTGAACATTTTTTTTATTTTTTCTTCGCCCCACTATCGAGCCGCCTATTCGATAAATACTTACTCATGCTCTTATTTATTTATAGATTTTATTCATTTTACATTTCTGATATGGAGTAAAAAGTCGCATTAAATCTGCATTGATGGGCGTAAACTTCATTGCTTTCGAAGAAACGCAAACGATGCGTATTTTAAAAGACGTGTAAACTAGCTTTGTTGTTTTGTTTGTTTGTTTGTCTGTTTGTTTTGAAATGTATTTCCATTATAACGCATCATATTGCAAGCGGACTTGGGTTTATAAATTATTTGGCTATGATAGGGATATTCAAGATCTTTAATAGATAAATAAATAAATAAATAAATAAATAAATAAATAAATAAATAAATAAATAAATAAATAAATAAGGTATATCCCGGGTGTCTAGTGTCCAGGTTTAATCCAGACTAGCATATTTATTGCTGACTACGATGAAATGCAACACTATTTATTTGTGTGTGTGTGTGTGTGTGTGTGTGTGTGTGTGTGTGTGTGTGTGTGTGTGTGTGTGTGTATATTTGTTTTTGAATACAGTATATGTGCAACTCCTTTTACAGAAGTGCACCATCACAGACACACATGGCAACTCCACAAATATTTCTGCATCATCATTTAAACATATAGCAACTCCATCCATATGTGTTCACCCTCTTATACACCCTTAGCGACTTCATAGATAGTTGTGCACCCTCATGTTCACCCACAGCAACACCACACTTATTTCTGCATCATCATATAAACATATACCAACACCATACATTTTTTATGTGCACCCTCATAAACACCCATAGCAACAGCATACATATATATATATTTGCACCATCATATATACATAGAGCAGCTCCATACATTCATATTCACCCATAGCATACATGTGCACCATTATAAACACATGTAAGAACTCCATACACTCACATATACACATAGCAATGAAATGTTAAAGACATTTCCAAAACACAAACAGCTCAATGATTCTGAATTATTAGTAGAGTAGAAATACTCCAACTTGAGTTCAGTTCAGTGATTTAGCATTGCCTATTACCTTAAGCTAATTTTTTTTTCTTCCCATCAGTAGAGGCACTTTGTGTGTGTGTGTGTGTGTGTGTGTGTGTGTGTGTGTGTGTGTGTGTGTGTGTGTGTGTGAGTGAGTATGGTGTGAGGGTGTTTTCTATCGAAGAAGCTATTACAGCTCGAGCCCAGTTCATGCGGTTAGCACACAGTCAGTGTTGACTTCCCAACATGGCTGCAGTTAATGTTAGTAATGTGAGCACAGAGAGAGAGAGAGAGAGAGAGAGAGAGAGAGAGAAAGAGAAAGAGAGAGAGAGAGAGAGAGAGAGAGAGAGAGAGAGAGAGAGAGAGAGAGAGATGTTACGTCACCTCAAACGTAAATGCCTCGAGTCCTACTTATACAGAGTGCTGCCTGATAAATTTCACATTATTGGTAAAATCTGCTAAAAAAAAAAAATTGAAAGAGTTGAAGATGTACTCGAGTGTTAAAACTGATGCAGATAATTTAGGTGTCCATGTGTGAGGATGAATCTTGGGTCATGGTTTTGCACACAGTGGCATGAACTAACTATCCAACTAACTAAATGAAATAAAGTTGATTATAATATGAATAAGGGATGTAACACATTTATTATTTATATTATTACTGTAATAAATACTTTTCAACTCTTCATATACAATATGAACATTTACTTACTACTTTCATTTCATTTTGTTTATCACACTGGAGCACTGGGACCTAATTGTACACAAACAAACAAACAAACAAACGAATGAAATAAAAATAAAACAAATAAATAAATAGATGAATAAATAAATAAAAAATAAAAAGATACATACATACATAGATAAAATAAATAAATAAATAAATAAATAAATAAATAAATAAATAAATAAATAAATAAATAAATATGTCCAGAGCATTTTCAATGGCATATTTTGTATTATATTTTTTGCGCAGAATTAAATATAGCTGGCATTTCTAGCTTCTTGCTTATACCTGACCTTTGGCTGACTCCAGACCTGTCCGATTGAGGTGTGTGCATTTTCTGGATGCTCTCCAAATCTTTTTAGAAAAGTAACTAAAATGCATTTGGCCATTTAACCTTCAGATTCCCCCCAAAAACAGTTCAAGAAACCATGACGTCAATTAGGATAGCAGGATTTTTAAAAGGTGTGGGAGGATAGCACAAATATCACACCAGTGTGTTTGGAATTAGTGGTTTATATAAAATAAACAATGACCTTTGCTGTTTAATTCCTATGAATTAAATAATCAAAACCACATAAAGGATCGGTAACAAATCAACTAGAGATCAGTAATAAACGCAGTTGGGAATGAAATGAAATCCGAATGTTTCTGAGAATAATAAAGCTTAATATCAATCATAAATTTGTATTACATTGGTATTTTTTTTGTTGTTTTTTTGTTCTCCAACAGCGAACCTTCAGTTCACAGAGCTAAAGAAAGAGCCGTCAACTAACATGAGTCATAAGGGTTTTTTATGACCTCTCCAGCATCAGTCGTGCCATTACGCTCGGACCACAGAAGATTGGTGAAGGCACTCACAAGTGTGTGTTGTCGCGTTCCCTTGACAGTGTTGCTAAATGGGGTCATTCCAATTAGTTGTTTGTGACAAGGGTGTAGACTTCGTGCAGGGATGTTCACACTATATGTTGTTAAGGGATTGCAAAAGTCAACATCCCAGTGTCCTTATCCATGTCCCATATGTTCACTCACATTCATTTGGTGCGTTTGTGAATAATGCATACACACACGCGCACACATTAGCATAACGCAAGGCATCATGATGTATACATATTTGTTTTTCGACCCGTGTTTATTTCTTCTAATAGCGGGAACGCAGACGCTTGACCTTTCCATCCAAATCGAATGTGATGAAACTGTGAGCTGTAAGAAATGAAATGAAGAGCAATACCATATGCGTTGTGCTTTACCTGCTCTTTCATCAGAAGCAAGTCTCCATAAAGACAAACATTCCTCTCATGGCTTTTGTTGTTATTTTTTTTTTTTCATGTCGTCTCATTACGTCAGACGGTATTTTATTTACCCGTCACAGATGAGGCAGCTTGTGGACATCTGCTCTTTTAATTGCATCTCATCAGTATAATAAATGATAAAATCTGGAGGTGAAGCAGTAGATTGGAACACTCGGATAATGGCACTTCAGATAGTGCCTGGAATGGTTATTTGTTAGGGGAGTAATTTGTAAACTTAATGCACTTTATAAAAACAGCATGTTTCGTGTTTCTGTGTGCTTCACTGGACAAACATTAGTACGAATTTATAAGAAATGCATGGGCAAATCCCCGGGATCCAGATTAACAAATACATTTACTATGTCTTGTTTGCCACGTTCTTTCTTTCTTTTTTTCTTTTTCTTTTTTTTTGCTCTTTGACGCCAGCCTTTGTTTCGGAGCATCAGACAATTTTATATCACGTACTTTGCATCCTTTACAAGCATACCCTGACCCCCCCCCCACACACACACACACACACACACACACACACACACACACACACATCATAGATGATGTAATTATCAAACCCACAACGGCTCCAAGGTTTATTCAGAAATACTGCTTTATGTGAAATAACACGTTATTAGACATCCAATAGGGTTTTTCTTAAAATAAAAAAAAAATAAAAAAATTGATTAGAAGTGAACACAGAGAACTAATTAAAATATGCCGTAAACAATTCGCCCAATTAACATAATCACTGACCTCATTAATATCGTGCAATGAACCGTAGAAGTGAAAGTTTTTTTTTTCTCTTTTTTTTTTTTTTATAATTAGACACTGAAGTGCTGATTTCAGCATCAGACATGCCTCTACGTCAGAACCGCCATCACAGGGCAAATATTTCACTTTGTGTCTAATCTGAGCTCTTTTTTTCCAAGATTCTGTAAAATTAAATTATACACTCGATCATGACAGAATCAAGGAAGAAATCGCAAGGGTATGCGTCTTCACATGAGTCACTCTCTGCTTTAAACATAGAGATTCTTCATCATCATACTCATGAGTCGTTATACCTGGGATTAGAGTGTGAACAAAAAGAGAACGATGTTGCCATTCAATCACATGCTATGGGTAATGCAGAAATGCACGGGTAATTATGATCTGTGCAATCAAGTGATTTAATTTGCAATGCCATCCTCAAATGAAATACATAAGGGCCACCAGGAAAACCCTTAACTGTGTTAAAAATGCTAACTGCCAGTCGGAACGTTTTATTATTCCATGGTTTATCATTTGTTACAGGAAATTTTTTATTGTAGTGTAAATTATTGAAAAATGAATGTGGTAAAAAAAAATTTCATATAATCTACATACATTTTATACATTACGAACACAAGTTTATGGACCGTCGCATGTGCTTTTTGAATATCTCATCCCACACTTACTTCTCATGCACTGTTATAAGGACCTCCACTCTTCAGGGAAGATGTCCACTAGATTTTGGAGTGTGCTTGTGCAGATTTGGACTCATTCAGCGACAAGATGTAGGGTGAGGAGGCCTGGGGTGCAGTCAGAATTCCATTTATCCCCAAGGTGTTCAGTAGGGATGAGGTTAAACCATATAAACTCGATATTCATGGTGCTGGCTTTGTTCTCAGGGGTATTGTCATGTTGGGACAGATTTGTGTCTCCCAGTTCAAGTGAGTGGAAAATTCAATGCTACTACATAAAAAAAGAGCGCCTTTATACAGTTCTATGCCTCCAATTCTGTGGTTTGAGGATGAGACACATAGCGATGGAAAAGTCAGGTATCCCAATACTTTTGTCCATAATTTGTATAGCACAGAGCTTTCAAATGCTTAAATTGGATTGGTCAGAAGGTGTTGATTTGTTTTCTGTAAGAGCTGCTTTGAGAGCAGTTGCAGCTGTAATTCAAATCACAGGTCTAATGCATATTATTTCTATAGGAACAAAAGGAAGTGAAGAAGTGATTGTTTCCAGCTGCTACAACATAAGCAATAACAGGAACTAAATAGTTGTGAAGGTGTTAACATTACATGTAAATATGCCTGGAGAAAAGCTTTAACACATACAATAAAAGCTAATTGCTGTGGTATAAGAAGAATAAAACCCAGCAAGGCATGTGTGTATGAGAAGAATCAACATGCTTATGTCATGTCATGTCACGTTACCTAAAAGCCCTCTCAACCCCCTTGCTTCAATTTACTGAGATTGAAGGCCTTGAAGTGGTAGCATGAAGATCACCATCTTAACATAGATAGATAGATAGATAGATAGATAGATAGATAGATAGATAGATAGATAGATAGATAGATAGATAGATAGATAGATCTATCTCATAGATAGATAGATAGATCTCACTTTCTCTCTCTCTCTCTCTCTCTCTCTCTCTCTCTCTCTCTCTCTCTCTCTCTCTCTCTCTCTCTCTCTCTCTCTCTCTCTCTCTCTCTCTCTCTCTCACACACACACACACACACACACACACAGACACACCGGACAGCAAATTATCATTATAAACATCTTTACACACCTATACAGGATAGATAGATAGATAGATAGATAGATAGATAGATAGATAGATAGATAGATAGATAGATAGATAGATAGATAGATAGATAGATAGATAGATAGATAGATAGATAGATAGATAGATAGATAGATAGATAGATAGATAGATAGATGGATGGATGGATGGATGGCTGGATGATAGATAGATAGATAGATAGATAGATAGATAGATAGATAGATAGATAGATAGATAGATAGATAGATAGATAGATAGATAGATAGATAGATAGATAGATAGATAGATAGATAGATAGATAGATAGATAGATAGATAGATAGTAATTTATAAATACACATTAAATGCACACGAATATACATATTTATATATAGTTACATATACATATGTGTATATAGTTTATAGCTTTGGTTTTAATGCATAATTAATACATGCATTATAGGTACTGTTTACAACAACAAACAAATTGATGACATCAAAGAAGTTCAGTACCATTTTGTATTAAGGTCAAATAAAATACTATAAATATATATACTATACATCATGTCATAAAGCATTATTAGGCATTATACACAGTCAGTAGTTGTATATTCACATTTATTACATTTAATTAATAGTACTATGAATTATGAAAAGATATAATGGCCATATGTTTTATTTATTACATGGTCACTGTATACAAGGTCAAATCATACTTTAAACATATTTACATCATGTAGTAAGGCATTATACACAGTCTTATAATTGTTTATTTGAATTCATTGGACTTCATAGCATATACTTATTATCTTCTATATCATTTTAACATGATATATTATAAATAGTGTACGTAGCATGTCATATCACCAGCGTCACTTAGAACAGTACATTATGAGAAGTTTTAATGGCCATATAATGTTTTATTCATTCTACAATTATTATAGCTGCATTATAGAGAATAGTATAAATGGTGATACTTTTTGCTATGCTAGATATGTATAATGCCTTATGAATGCATTGGTATAAATGTGGTGGAGTCTATAGAAAGTGTTAGCCAGAATTCTCGTAGTGTGACTTCCTGATAATGTCTCTGGTATAGAAAAGACCTTATAAGGCAGTGTACAAAAGATTGTTTACCCTGATATCACTGTTATAATGTGTTATAAACTCTGCTTATAATGCATCATGTTATCCATTTTTAATGCACAGCTAAAAAGCAAAATGCATTTACTTAATAATTACATATATCCAGTATTACATATATCCAAACGAATATCACAGTTATGCATTACAATGCATTCATAACTCTATCCTTGCCTATGAATGCATTATAACCATGATAATAATCGGTTCAACATAAATTACGATGTTTATTTTTTATAACCTGTTATAATGCATTTATAGGAAATACTAAACATCAGTATAATTATTTATTTAATACAGGGCCATGGTTATGATGTATTATAAGGCTTAGAGTGTGTTCTGCTGTAAACAAACAACACAACGAGTTTCTGAAGTGGTAAAAACTTTCTACTATGATATTCTGATAATCTTTTATCTATTACAAAGCAAAGACACACAGCTTTTCTTTTTTTGCAGGAGTTATTATGTGTTAATGAACACTACTTACAAGGCTTCACAGTTCATAATGCATAATTAACAATACAATGAAACGTAATATTTTTTTCATTAAATAATGATATTAAAATGTGTAATGATATATGACTAAAGTATAACATATACTTTTAGATTGTTAAAGATGCTTGTTCTCAAAAGTTTGTGCTCCCATCTCCAACAATCCAGGGTTCCTGGTTATATTCCTGACATAAAGATTACAAAAATACTGATATATCCCTCTTGATCTGCTTTTATCTATAATATTTATCAAACTGGACATCTTAAATACAATATATTTGTTATGAATGTGTATTCGGTTGCAAATAAAAGGGGAATTTGGGAGAAAAATCTTTGACCCAGGCATCAACAAAGACCAAATCCAATTCCTTATTCTGTTAGATAGAGTAAAAGCTTTTTCGGCCTTGAGAACATGTTCTCAGAGACATCATTATAGAGCTATTAAATCCCTATGATGATTTGAACAGTGTTATCAGTGCATTGTTCTCAAATAAAACATAAGCGGCAGGAGAGATATCCGTAACCGACCTAACGACATTCGGTAGTTATGTTGAGATTTAACTTCCTTCATACTACATGTGTATGTTTAGTAACGACTAACATAAACACCGTGTATGAATTATTTATGAAATAAAAAGGGTTTTTATATTCCTTTTTACTGCAGTCACCAATTTTTCAGATCCATGTTTCTATATAGACTGCAGTAAACATTATTCCTAAATATGAAAACGACTGTGAGGACTACACTAAATGTGGAAAACATAAGGAGCATTAGCGATGCGTATTCGCCAACCAGAGCATGATTGATAATTATCGTCCCCGAATGCTTTGGCTTGGTCCAGGTGGCAGCCATTTTTTATGTTTCTTTCTCTTTGCTCTAATTAATTACTAATTGTTTTTAGCACCTGCACTGGCAGAGCACGGCCATCATTTTTTTTCTTTCCACGGGCATTTTCAGAAAGGTTGCTTTTTTACACCAGAAATCCAGAAGTAATTTAGAACATAAACTCTTCATGATCCTGACCTCTAAACAGTCGCTGCATTATTAATGTGTGTTTTTTAAGTTTAAATTGCTGTGTTAGGTGTGGGTAATGATAGCAATTTTGAATGCTAATAAAGTTCATTCTTGTAAAAGTGCACCCCCCCCCCAAAAAAAAATAATAATAAAAAATGTAAAAAGAACAAACAATGCTTTGTGGGTAAGATGCTCACATTCAGACGTCTGGGGGAAGAGTGCTCGTCGCCTCACCACAGCGTGAGACAGAATGTGTGTTTCCATCAGCATCTGTCTTTGGAAGAAAACAAAAATCTGCCCTTCACCAATGACAACAGGAGTCCCTGTTGTTTGATTCAAGTCCATCACGTTATTGATTCTCCGATGACTCTGAACGTATTCAAGAGCAGCACCCTGGCGGATCGTTCCACTACTACATGCACCATATGTACACTTTAACAATGTATTGACTCATTTATATATTTATTTCCTCCTCAGTTCTTTGCACGAGACTTGGAGGGGTGGAGGGATGGAGGGATGGGGGGGGGGGGGGGGTAACGGACATCCACAAGATGGAACGAATCCATGGCAGGAATTTTGGTCCAGGAACTTTTCCAGCTGGCTGCGGTGAAAAGCCAGGGCTTCTTTCATAATCTCTGAAGGACAGCTGGGTCACGTAGCCACGTGTATCGCTCTTGCTGGATCACTTGGCTATGTTTTACTGAGCAGGAAATTCCCCACCTAACCAAAGTGCACTGAATCACACCGTGATAAACTATCGCTGTAGCGAGTATTATAGCATGCGCAAGGTTGCCGATACGTCTCTTTGCCGAGCGTGGTCGGCGCAAGGTCACAGGTTTGGCTGGCGAAATTAATATGTGGAACTCTTACAAGGCTTCCGAAGCATCTGTTACGCATAAAGGTAACAAGGGATCCTGCTTGGCTCCAAAGGCCTGTGAAGACAAAGCTGGGAAATATTCACAGATGCTGCTACAGAAGACAACAAATAGTTGAAATTCTTCAAAACTATCTTGAATGTCACAATTTAATACGTGTCAGATTTCTGCAAGCTCTTCAAGGCAGCTGCTGTGAGAAGGTGGGAACACTCCAATTCGACCACCTATAATCTATTAATATTTTATGGTATTTGATAAGAATGTGATGTAATGATGTAAAACATCACATCATATCCTAAACTGCTTTATTCCGCTTCAGCCACAATTTACCATTTATGAGGTTTTTATGTCATAAAGAAGATTTTATCTACTTATAGATACACTGTTATAGCATTAGATATAGATACATATTGTGAAGCATAAAAAGTTACATAGTAATTATAATAAACTATTAAAATGCTTATATCATGTTATAAAGCATTAAAGACGTTTTAAACATTGTTATAACTTCTTTCTAAAAACACGTTACACTTCATCTATCTTTATTATGCATTGCAAATCTTTTTCTTAAATCTATAAGATGTGTTTTTTAACATTATAATATTAAGCTTCTTTTGCAGAGTGATACGATTATGAGATGATATAACAGTCATAAAATGTGTTATAAGCACTCTTTATAATGTATTGTTTTTAACAAATGCGTTATAAGCAGTGCTCCAAATGGCAATGTATTTTATTAAATAATTAACAATAACAAAATATATTGTACAATAGCCTTATAATATAATAGATTATTATGCATGTGGTCTACATTTAAACTCTGCTATTAACCCTTTTTTTTATAATATAATGTATAACAATGATCTAAAATTATTTAGCTTGACAATTTAAAATGTGTATATAGCATAACAGAATAAAATAAAAAAAAAAACAATGAAAAACTTATGTTCTAACTATGATGCTAATAGAAACCATAACCCAAGTTACTTCATGTTGTCATGTGCATTACAAGAGACATAAACATAAAAAATAAAGCTTAAATATAAGCTATAATGTTGAATATACTATCAATATTTTGAATGAATCACATGGATAAAATTAAACAAACAAAACAAGCAACACCTCTAATAATCAAACAAACAATTGAATAAATATCCATACAGTATTTGTTTATAATTGGTCCAATAATAATAATAATAATAATAATAATAATAATAATAATAATAATAATAATAATGATATTATTATTATTATTAATAATAATATAATAACAATAATAATAATAATAATAATAATAATAATAATAATAATAATAATGAAAAATAAATAATAATAATAATAATAATAATAATAATAATAATAATAATAATAATAATAATAATAATAATAATAATAATAATTTTTAATCGGATGATATACTGTACGGGTCCCTAAATTATAATTATTAATAATATAACTAAAATCTGTACAGCAGATCTCGTATATTGAAATCCTGTCCAATCTGTGGATCTAGAAAAGTAATTAACAACTTTTGACCAATCATATAAAAGATACTTATTCATATATTCAACATTGCTCTGGTATAACTGAAAACAAGACTGTTCAAACCTTATTATAAATACTGAAACCTACAGCTAGACCACAAGTGAATTTAATATCTGCTTTTATTTGTCAAGAATCATGTATTCTTTCTTTCTTTCTTTCTTTCTTTCTTTCTTTCTTTCTTTCTTTCTTTCTTTCTTTCTTTCTTTCTTTCTTTCTTTCTTTCTTTCTTTCAAAACTTTAGGTGTGTATGTATTTGTGTGTGTGTGTGTGTATATATATATATATATATATATATATATATATATGAAAGAAAGAAAGAAAGTAAGAAAGAAAGAAAGAAAGAAAGAAAGAAAGAAAGAAAGAAATCAAGAATGAATACATGATTCTTGACAAATAAAAGCAGTATTTATAATAAGGTTTGATTTACATGACAATGGACTGAATTAAACAATGACACACCAAACCATTTCTTGGTTATGTATTTAAAACATATAATCACCATCATGCTGTAATTTGTATCAAGAATATATATATATATATATATATATATATATATATATATATATATATATATATATATATATATATATATATATATATATATATATATATATATATATATATATATATGATCATTATCATTATCATTATTATTATTATTATTATTATTATTATTATTATTATTATTATTATTATTATTATTATTATTATTATTATTATTATTCACTTCATTCTTCATCCTTGTTAATTTTAGAGCAGACCCCTGCACCAGAGGTGTGACCAGGGACATGCAGTATTAATAAAACATATATTTCTACTATGTATCTCAAATCTAAAATAGGATTTTGTAATTTGTATTTGATAGGCTTAATAAAAATGGCTTCATATTTTGTAGAGTTTTGTAGTTTTAAAATACTGTAAAATACTATGTAAGAAGTCTACATGGTGACTTGTTGAGATCAGAACAGAAAATGCATCCATATGGAAGAAGTTGGTGAAGGTAAGAAACTTGCAAGCTGCCCGCTTTCAAATAGGCGTCCAATGATATTTGATTGGCAAATATTGTACAACATAATATATTATTATATTTATGATTAGAATCAATTGATGAATTAGTTAGAAACTAGTTGCTATGAATGCAGGTGCCGTCAGTCGTCTTCATATGAATGACTTGGTTGTTATTGAGTCTGTGTTTCTGAGGTAAAGTCGCCCTTCGTTACCAAACATCAAGATACTAAATAAGGATACAATTTTGAGTCATTCACAAACTGTTCAACATTAAACTGTAGGTTACTTTAAAACTAATCTTCATCTGGGAGATCACTGGGATTATGTATGTGAAGATTCGATCTGTTAACTGGTTGTTTATGTCAGGTTTCTTGTGTGACTCGACCAGAGAAAAGCTGCTGCTATCAAACATTGTTTACTTAATAAACTGATTCAGTGTAAATATGAAGGAACAAATCAAATAGACCAAATGATGGAAGGTTTGCAAACGTCATGCTCCCTTGTAAAAGTATTTTTTAGTATTTTTAAAATACAAAAATACAGTAGTTTATTTTGATACACTTAAAGTTCAGGTATTTGGTATTTTTTTATACATTTTGATGTATTTTTGCCCAACCCTAGTTGTGACAAACTTTCCTCCAACTCCAAATCCGTCATTAGGAAGCAGCAGCTTGTGTTTGTGAAGAGTTCATGAACAGTTTAGCAGCCTCCACATGCATGACTGGCTCATCTGGGAGGAAAAAAACAATTCGCAATGTGTCGTCTGACTTGATTCTATGCAGAGTGGATCAGAAACAATGAGTGTTGCTAGTAAACATTCAATAACTTATTAAAAGATTATTTCTTAGCATTATATTTTGCCATAACCAAACCAGTTCAAGCGTGACAATGTCTCTGCCTACAAAGCAAACTCCATAAAGATGGGCATTACATGAGTTGAAGTAGAAGATCTCCTGCTTTAGAGCTCTGACCTCAACCCTACTGAACACCTTTGGGATGAATGTGAACACTGACTGCACCCCAGACCTCCTCACCTCACCTACATCACTACCTGACTTTACTCACACCCTTGTGGCTGAATGAGCACAAACCTCTTCAAGCAACACTCCAAAATCTAGTGGAACATCTTCCCAGAAGAGTGGAAGTTATTATATCACCAAATAGGGACTGAATGTGGAATGAGATCTTATGCTCAGGTGTCAACATATTTATATAAACAATTTGTTACTGATCTCAAATCTACTGATGTATAAGAAGGACAGAATGCATTTTACAAAATTTATTCTGAAGGTCACATTTAGGTCAGTTATTATTATTATTATTATTATTATTATTAGTAGTAGTAGTAGTAGTAGTAGTAGTAGTACACATCGATATACCATAACCTTGATTTGCTTGGTGTCACCTTGCATGTGGTGCAAGATAAGTCCATGGAATTCATCTTAGGAAAGAGTGTGCATTTGGAGTAAGTATTGATGTAAATCAGCCATTTTTCTTCCATCAAAATCAAATGACTTTGGAAATATAGAAAGTTCGGATTTACTGTCTAGCAAGCAAGAGAAAGGATTTTTCCTTTCATTTTTGCTTTGTAGTGCATGCCATAACATTAGTTTCAGTTCACTTCCACAGCGGATAACACACACACACACACACACACACACACACACACACACACACACACACACACACACACACACACACACACACACACACACACACACACACACTTGATAAAATCATGACAATTAATATCTTGAATAAACTGCAAATTAAAAGCTTTTGTCTGGAGAAAATAATATGATACTCACAAACAAAATTTGTAAAAATTCTATTTCATAATCCATTTTACTTCATCTAAACTAAACTTTTGGCAGCTGTTTGTCCCAGAAAAGTTTTTAAAGGAAAAATACTGCCCATAATGTATGCGTATCTGTAAAATAATATCATAAATGCTCTGGAACACGGTTGTGGGTTATTAATAGAAACTGGAGTGCAGAATGGTGTACTCTGAACACTGTGCCAGGAAGACATTCCTCCATGTTATGGTGTCAGTAACTCATAAATAACTTGCCATGTTCTAATTTAATGGCTTTATAAATCGTAAATCAAGCGGCGTACCATTCAGAAAGTATACGGAGCTCTTTTAAGTCCACGGCTCTATTAGTGAATAAGAATAAAGTTAAAGTGGATGTAAATGCAAAGAAAAGTCCTGAAAAAGTTTTGTTTCAATAAACAATTCTTTGTGGGACATTTTAATAAAAAGAAGCATGGCAAGAGAGTAAAGGAGATGAGATGAGAAGCGTTTTATTCTCTAAATGAAATAAAGGCAAGAGACCAAACCTCAGGAGTCCTGGGGTATGTGTTCTGTGGGAATGAGATTAAGCAAGACTCCCTGGGTTACGCTATCTGCATTTTTATACATTTATACAATTACACAAGCTTGCTGAAGTGAAATGTGGACTCGCTTTGTTCAAATAAAATTTAATTTGCAAAAAAAAAGAAAAAAATCGTCCGGCCCTTTGAACGAGTCTGAGTAAAATATAATAGGAGTAGATTGTGGCAACTGTAGAGTGATATATTTATAAGTTATTAGTGGGAGAAAATTATATTTTAGACCCAGTCATGTCAATTAGCATAATATAATAGTCAGTTGAAGGACATGACCAATTGTCATGTCAAAAAGTATTTTGGTTAAACTCCAAGTTTGTTTCAAGATGCTTTATAGTTTAACACGGGCTCATTTAAATCATTAGCAAGCTAAACTTTTTGCTATTACTTTCAAAGTAGGTGAACTTTATTACTACAAGCTAATATATAGTCAAGTGGTAGCTTAGTCGTTACCTGTTTTTTAAGGTGTCTTTGGATTCGATGATCATAAGTTTTAAACCCAGCCCCACCAGGCTTTCACTGCTGAACCTCTGAGCAAGACCTTTAACCCCCAATTGTATAGAAATAATTATAAGGTCTTCTGTATGAGTGTCTGCCTAATGCATATCTTCCACTCTTTTGGGAAGATGTTCACTAGATTTGTGTAGTGTGCTTGTGGTGATTTGTGGTCAGTCTGCTACAACGGCTGTAGTAAAGTCAAGTACTGATGTAGGTAAAGTGAGAAGGCCTCGAGTGCAGTCAGTGTTCACATTTATTTCAAACATGTTCAATAGGATTGAGGTCAGGGCTCTATAGCAGGCTACTCAAGAACTTTCCCCTTCAGCTCATGTAAACCATATCTTCAAGGTGTTTACTTTGTGCACAGGGGCTGCTAGTTCAACTAATGGGAAAATGTAATTCTACACACACGCATACATATATATATATATATATATATATATATATATATATATATATATATATATATATATATATATATATATATATATATATATATATATATAGTAAAAATTATCTTTTTTTGCTCACACATATATATATATATATATAGTGATTATATGGATGAAATATGGATGATTTTTGACAATGTATGTTTATTTGTATGTTTAGTATTAGTGAAATCGTACTCAACATCGGGCACGAGGACAAAATATTCTTGTAAATGTTTTAAAGTAATTACAGTGTTTAAAATTACGTACATCATCAGGACACCAAACGTTAATTGTGCTATGTTTCCACTCGGATGGTTTTAATTGGCGGATCTGCGCATCATGGTGGATTTTTGCTGCTCGATTTGAGACTTGGCGCATCAGTAAAACGAATGTTAAAATGAAAATAATTTTTTAGTAGAGTTTTTAAATATATATCTGAAAAACGAAAAGGATGTTGTGAATGAATGTGTTGTGTGCAAGGTTTAAATGTCGCCTCTTCCCTATTTATTTATTTATATTTATAATAAAAATGGTCACAGAAATGCACACTGCATGCTTAGCTCTATACTGTGTTCTGTATCTGTATGTTGTTTATGAACTGTTACTATAGAAACGATGACCTAAAATTTAAATTACTTATGATTTGTATACCAGCCAACCCTATTGTCAGAGTTGTCATTACAGACAATGAATCAACACCAATCTGAGTCGATTCTTCAAAACTACATCTTCGTCTCTACTAAATTAATATTTGCAACCTGCTCGTCTGGCGAAGCAAAATCCTGGTCCACATTATACATTAACATGGAGGAGATCACGCTCTACACAACTACATTACTTCGACACGCCAAAGTCAATTTCTGCTCTCAGCGTGCTCCTCTCCTGACCTGAGACTCCTGACAATCCCATCAACCGTGTGTGTGTGTGTGTGTGTGTGTGTGTGTGGAACCTGGGATATAGTCTGTCTTCAATGACAGAGCCTTCTCCTTCTCCATAGGACTTCCCATGGGATTTTTTTTTAATAACACATAACGCACTTTAAGATATTGGCAAAGTAATATTTATGGCTAAAAGTTAATTATGTTTGAGTAATTAATGCACATCTGCAAACATTTTGAGTGATTATGGAGAGCACGTTTACCAGCAGGGTTTTACATCAATTACTCATCAACAGTCCCACTGCCTCTTACAACACCACCCCCACCCTCACCCTCACCCCCCCACTCCACACACATCAAAGTGTGAGAGCTCTTGGCAAAGAGACAGCAATCTGGCTCTCCTAACCACCTGACTTTACTCTCATTAAAGCTTCATATATACTTCCACACCTCACACAGTACCTCTGTGTCCTGTCATTCAGACAAAAAAAGGAAAGAAATATGCAACACTTCCTCTACACCCCATAGACGAAGTTAGACAAACACTTTGGAATGCTGCTGGATTTTTTCCGGCTCAGCAAAGACATGGTTATTTATGCCCCATGTGTCATATTTTCAGTAGGCCACCCGGGCAACGGAATCTAAATTCAGCAGGACATAGCTGAAGTTCCTAGGCCAAGCGGTGCACCATAAACTCACTCGCCACTGTGGTCACCAGAGCCTCAAATCAACGTCCATATATTGAGTGAAGACAGTGTTACAGTTCAACCTGACGCTGTGGACATTCAAGACAGATAACCCACCTCCGGCCTTTTTCCCAATTTCCCCAATATACAGGCCTCCACCTTTTTCTCAATCGTTACTTTGGCTTGATTTCATGCTCATTAGCATGTTCCATTATCTCCAGGAATATTCCGGGGACTCTCTCTCTCTGCTCCCTGCCTTTCCAATTATCGTAACAGACAATGTGATTTAATGGTTTATGACTTTCAAGTTTTTGGAAGAGCTTCAGAATGTTTTTTTTTTTATTACCCAAGTTCTGTTGTCACATGTGGCATTTTTTCTTCTTTTTTTTTTTTTCGAAGGGCATCTGGTTGAGTCTATTCCAAAGGGAAGAGAAATGGGAGGGGGTGCATTAAAACCTGGAAAGAACCGCCTAGCATTTGTTGAATCGAATTCGTGCACCTGGATATAATTGTTACGCCGCTGTGCAGGGACTTTGCGCAGTCAGATGCGTACAAGGAGAGCAAATTAGTGGAACGAGAAACGTCTTCCAATGCTGAGACACAAGCTCACCTGGCATCATATTTTTACTGAGGAAAGAGCAGAGGAGAAATATTCGGCTAAACACATTTCGTACACGGTTTAAAGGGAGGGAGATGGGACGGTTTGTTACAGCGTGATGAATAATGAGTAGGGAGGCACCTCGGCTTTGTAACTTCTGACAATACAAGCTAAAAAAAACAACGAGTGTTTTTAAATGATTTTTGAGGAAATATTTAAATTTTAGTTTTTTGTTTCATTTTGTCTCGAATTTGTTTGTACTTTGTCTTGATTCAGCTTTACAAAGATAAATAGATTGAGAATATATATTTTAGCATCTTAAATTAATCCCTGTAAATTTATTGTCCACCTGCATCACCACCTGCAAGGGGGCTATTTTAGAACAAATCACTGCTTATAACTACTTGGGCATCTGGTTGGAAACTTCACTCTCTTTCTCTATCCACATATCAAAGCTGCACTCTAAGGCCAAAGCCAAGCTCGGTTTCTTTTACAGAAACCGTTCTTTCTTCACCACTTCTGCCAAACTTATTCTTATTCAAATGACCATTCTACCCATGTTAGATTATGGAGACACTATATATAGGGTTGCTTGCAAGTCCACCCTATCAAAACTTGATGCTCTTTACCATTCTGCTATCAGGTTTGCTACAAATGCTCCTGTCAATACACACCACTGTGCTTTATATTCATCTGTTAACTGCCCCTCCCTTCACAATCGCCGTAAAATTCACTGGTTCACCTTCATTTATAAGACCCTTCTCGGCCACTCACCTCCTTACTTAGGTCACTTGCTGCAGCTAAAGCCTGTCACATATAACACCCGGTCCTCACTTCGTTTTCAATTAAGCATTCCTAAAACCAACTCTGCGTTTGGTTTTGCATCTTTTCAATCCGCTGCCGCTCGCGACTGGAATGCTTTGCAAAATACTCTCAAACTGTAAAAAGTGAAAGTGAAAAAATGAATAAGAAAAAAAAATAGTAGATATTCTTTATATTCTGTTACAGAGCTACAAAATGTATGCACTGAATTTCTAATTCTGAATTCACATAACACACTGCTTACACAACATACTGCATCTGCAACGCTAACAACATCATGGCTGATCACACACACCCACACACATCCCTCACACACACCCCTCACACACACTCTTCACTCTTCTGCCGCCTGGAAATAGGTAAGGTAATGTAGTCGGGCCCTCAATACCAGACTGTGGAACACACACACACACACACACACACACACACACACACACACACACACACACACACACACACACACACACACACACACAATGAATGAACTAATTAATTGTTTGTAAAAAAAACAATTTTCTGCTGCTTAAACATTCAGTGTTCACATGTATAGTACTTATTATTATATAGATCATTTATCTGCACAAATCTACTGTACTGATAAGTGCTGCAGTGTCCCCGTGTCTACTGCTTTACTACTGATACTAAATATCACACACATGCACTTCATATAGTGTCCTAGTTAGTTTGTGTAGTTTTGTGTTCTTTTGTGTTATTTCATGTTGTTTTATGTAGCACCTTGGTCCTTGGGGAACATTGTTTTGTTTTTTTAGTGTGTACTGTATATGGTTGAAATGACAATAAAAGTCTGCTTGACTAGACTTCTGTGTATAATGTTTTAGAATTTAATGATCCAAACTGACAATAAGAAGAAACCTGCTTACTGAGGATGGATGGATGGATGGATGGATGGATGGATGGATGGATGGATGGATGGATGGATTGATGGATGAAAGCTGCTTTGAGTCAATTTCCTTTGTGAAAAGCGCTATAGAAATACACTTGACTTGACTTGACTTGATGGATGAAAGAATAAATGAATAAATGGATCAATGAATGAACAAATGAATGGATAGATGGATGGATGGATGGATGGATGGATGGATGGATGGATGGATGGATGGATGTAAAGATGAATGAATAGATGGATGGGTGGATGAATTGATGGGTGTATGTGTGAATGGATAAATGAGGCAAAATGTACAAAAATGAATGACTGGGTCAATGAATGAATGAATGGATGAATGAATGAACAAAGGAAAGAATGAATGAACAAATGCACAAATTAATGAACAATGGAATTAAAGGATGAATGAAAGGATAAACGAATGAATGGATAAATGAATGGATGGATGAATGAATCAATGAACAAATAAATTGATGAATTAATGAATGAACACATTAATGCATGATTCAATGAATGAATAAATGGATGGATAAATGAATGAATGAATTGATGGATGGATGAATAGATGAATGGATGGATGGATGAACGAACAAACGACGAAGGGATACAGTGTATTATTTAACGTGTTTGTATGCTCTATACTTGATATAAGACAATAAATCAGACAGTGTGCATCTGAGAAACAAGAATAAAGATAACACACAGTGGCACATGAGAAAAACAACAATTGATTAAAAAAAAAAAAAAAAAAGATACAGAAAACATAAAAAAAAAAAGGTTGATTGAAAGATTTTGGTGTAAATGGGAGACAGATACTGTACCTGTCAGTGCTCATTACACACTCAACACACTAAAAAGTAAAAAAAAATTAAACCAAAAGAAAAATCCATGCTTGAGTTGCCAGGCTTTAATATCTATCTGTCTAAGCACAAGCAGCTATTTATGAAAAAAAAAAATCTTTCTACGTTTTATTAATCTAAGCTAAACAGAATTATCTGAGGCAGGCTCTGAATCGCTGTGATGAAGAATGTGTGCAGTCCCCCGGTGCACGGGGTTTGGTGTACCAGCTCATGTTGAGGAAATGGAATTACACCTCCTTTACTAAATTATACAGTTTACCCAGACAAGGAAAACTGATTAGAGCCAAATGAAGAGGTCGGGGAATATTTCACAATAAAAATGAATAAGACCCTAAAGTCAATAAAGAAAACAGCTTATGCGTGGTAAATTCATGAGCGTTATCTCCATCGAATACAGCTTAATCTAACTCTCTACGATGGAAACATAATTATATGGCTTGATTCGCTTATAAAGCATCTTAACCCAGTGTAAAAAAGGAGATCTAAGACATCTGTATTGATTGACAGGGTGTGTGGCCTCTGGGCCTTGCCAGCGATCAGGTAATGGAAATTTGGTGTGTGTATGTATATGTGTGTGTGTGTGTGTGTGTGTGTGTGTGTGTGTGTGTGTGTGTGTGTGTGTGTGTGTGCCACCAAAGGCAGAGGCTGTGGTGGGTTTGGTGGAGGCTTTGTTTCGCCAAGCGTCGAGCATTAGACCTCTGGGGAAGGCACGCAGCGGGGGACGGATTAGCCCCTAGTTTGCACCAGCGCATGCTTCTCAGTGCATAGCAAACTCACTCTCGCTCCACCATCTTAATAGAGCGAGAGAGAAAGAAAGGGCGAGAGAGAAAGAGCAAGCGAGACCTCCTGGGACCGTTGATTCCAACTCCACTTACCTTTACTCACTCGTTTCACACACTTGTCCCATTAACCGTCACTCACCTGTGATTTACATAATTGAGTCGAGTCAGAATGGCTCCGCTTTTTAAATTAAAGCCCAAATTCTGTGCTTTATGAAATAGTCTCTTTTTTCTTCCACCCTTTTACACTTGGCTTAAATGAACAGATTAACCAAAGCACATGGACATTTTTTTTTTTTTTTCTTTTTTCTTTTTTTTTTTTTTGTCGTTCTCTGATTTCAGCCCACTCACTCAGCTTTGTTAAAACATACTGATCAAAGCCGCGATCACTTTTCCTACACGGATGTTTTCACCACACTACTGCACCTGGAAGGTGCTTGGGGATCGGGATGCGTGTGGATCGGACTCGACAAAGATCGGTACTTTTTCACTGCTGGGCTCTGTCTGACATCGGCAGGCCAAACAGCTGGCAGGTGTTTCTGAGCATTTCTTCCTGCCTGTCTGTGATTTCTCCTGTGGTGGAACGAGTGTCTCACTGTTGTCAGTTAGGGCAGTGGTCCCCAACCCCCGGGCCGCGGACTGGCAAGAGAGAATACATAACTTACACTATTTCAGTTTTATTCATTATCTGATTCTAAACAATGTTTTATTTTGGAAAATTACCGGTTTCTCTTTGCCACATCTGTCTATGACTCGCTCTTGATTTATGTCATGATGCCTCAGTCACATGTCTTACCTCCATCTGCTACCTTCTTAAAGGGGCTGCTCTGGCCGCTAACACATAATACATTACTGCTTAATTCAACCCCCCAAGCAAGCAAAATGAACAAACAACAACACAGTGGATTCATGTTTATTATTATATTTAGAAAATACCAGTTTTTATAATCGTATCATTTTATCCACACCTTTAAGGCCGGTCCGTGAAAAAATTGTCTGACATTAAACCGGTCTGTGGCGCTTGAAAGTTTGGGGACAGCTGATTCAGGGAACTATATAAATATATATATAATTTTTTTTATGGAAATACAATGTTAAAAATAACTTTCAATTGTAAAGTAAAGGAACAGTGGATTTTCTATTCTGGCTGAGCTGTACTGGAGTGAAATCCACCTCCATTGTTAATTCTATATTTCTGAAACAATCATTTACAAACATCTATTTAGGTTAGCCAAATTCTATTGGAGTTAAGTAACCCGCTAGTTCCATTAGCTAGCTTATTCGCTAAATCATGTGAATTCTTAAATCTTGCAATCTAGCAATGATGCCACTTATGATGATGGATGGAGATAACACTAAAGCAAGGCTTTGGTCAGAAATATAGACATGGACTACGATTCCCAGAAGCCACTGCACCTCAATGAACTGTTTATTTTGTGCACCTGTTTCACATTAACGATCTTTAGGATTTGTGTATTTATACACCTTTCACAGCACTCAATATCTTTCATTTGTAGGCATTCGAGGTTGTAATCACTCATTTCGGTTTAGGTTGGTGTTCATGCACAAGATTTGCAACGGATTTATGTGTTTTTACAAATAAATTGGGCATTTTACAATTAATTCAATTTATATTCAATTCAATTTCCATTTTACACACAGGAAATTTAATACAGTCTTGTACAGTTTAGAGTTGCTTCAGTAAAAGTTTCAGGCTGATTTTGGAGCTTCATGACAATGATCATAAGTGACTGATCTAGGAAGGTTCTTTATCCTCTCTATTTGAAGCAACACAACTCTGTTCCAGGAATATTCTATGCTGATTTGTTTAGCCACAGTTTCAGTTATTGTTCATTTCACACCAAATGACAAAAAAACCCACTCAATGATATTAAAAAAACTCTGCTGAAATATTGCTCCACTAGTTCCCTGGTGGTCTAGTGGTGAGGATGCGGCGCTCTCAGCGCTGTGGCCCGAGTTCGATCCCCGGTCAGGGAACCAACCCCAGCCATTAGGGTTGCACAAGCCTTAGTGCCGGTCCCAAGCCCGGATAAATGGGGAGGGTTGCATTAGGAAGGGCATCCAGCGTAAAAACATGTGCCAAATCAAACATGCGGATGATCCGCTGTGGAGACCCCTAATGGGAGAAGCAGAAAGAAGGTTTTTAGTATGAAAGTTTTTAGTATGAGCATTCCAAAGGTGTGCTGTTGCTTCAACTTTGGACCTCTCACCTAAGTTTGCAAAAGCATCACATCTGTATCTTTATATACTCCTAGGTAAAAAAAGAAATGGCCCAAGAACTGCTTTTTCAATCCCGCTTCCATTTAAGGGCTTGTTATCAGCCAAATAATGACAAATTATTATTGTCTTTTAAGAAATAAATCATACCATGAAGATATGCTTTAGATGGGTTGGAGTGGAAGAATTCAAGTGGCCTGATGTAGGACACTGAGCTCAACCATCCTGAACACCTTTTGGGATGAATTGGAATGCTGATACCCCAGGCCTCCTCACCTCATCTTCATCAGTACCTGACTTTACTACAACTCTTGTGGCAGAAAGGTGTCCGCAAACCTTTGACAATATAGTATGTTTTTGGAACATGTAATAACTTTTTGAGTGCTAATTTTATATAAAACGTTTTGAATCCTTATCTTGGATGTATGGATCTTAAAGTGGATCTTTGTGTTCTAAATGTTTATAGAAGTGGATTTCCCTGTTTCTAGCTATAAAAATATACATTTTACTTCAGCATATGTAGTGGCACAGGAGAGTCTCAGCAGTGTATTTGTAGCTGATTTGACTGTGTAACATGACTAGAGCATATCTGGTTTTCTTCTATCTTTCAGGTAGAGTTACACACTAAAGAGCAATCTATTTTTAAACGAGAAGGTATTTGATCTACAATATTGAGCAACAGGCACTTGATGGGTTCGAGATGCTTCAGGAGGATTGACTATCAGAGGAAGATCCATATTGTCATCAAATCCCAGAGTAATCACTTTTTAGATCAAAATGATTTCCACCAAAGCATATCTTCAGACCCTCAGAAGTAGCACATTTGGATTTGCTTGATAGATAGAAAAAATCATCAAAAAAACTCTGTTCTCTTCTTTTTCTAAGCTTGTGCCCCCTCTCTTTTCTTCAAATTACAACTATACTGCCTAGGAGTGGGCATATTGTGGGGTCATCAGAGAGAGAAATAGAGTTAGAAGTAGGAGACAGTGAGAGAGAAAGATTCATCCTGAGACCTCATACAGAAGTTAAGTATCATTTTTTTTACAATGTCTCTGGAACACTGTATAAACACAAACGTCACATATATACATTACTGCACAAGCAATTTGGGCAGTTGTGAAAAGCAAATATTGATTTGATTTAGATTTTTCTTCTGTTTGTTCACTATACACATTTTGTTAATTGTTAAAAAAAGAAGATATTAACAGATTATTTTCGGAAGCATTCTCACTTCACAGCATTTTTTTCACAAGTAGCAAAAAAAGAAACAAATAAACAAAAATTATATATATATATATATATATATATATTTTTTTTTTTTTTTTTTTTTTTTTTTTTTTGCAAAGGTTCTGTGGTCTCAGAGACCCTGAACACAATATAAAGGTTAAGACCATTGCTAGTAAACACCCTATAGTATATTTAATTCAAAAAGATGTTAGCTATGCTAGTTAGTCTTGCTCACTCAGCTACTGTAGATAATGTGCTAAAAAAGACAATCAATAACAATAAATAAATGTATAAAATGTAATATTAAATGTTAATATTTAAAAAGACTCAAGTAAATATATTATGATTTTAATATCATCCTTGAAATAGCCTTTCTTATAAATCCTATCCTTTATATAAATTAAAACAATCCCACAATATTCATATATACATATATGAACTATTCCCAAGATTTTGGGAAGAAAAAAGTTAATTCTAGTATATTGGAATCCACAAATATCCCTGATATTAGTAACACTATTTTGGACTGCTTTAATATATGCATTGTAATGTTTAGTTGTGGTAACAATAATAATAATAATAATAATAATAATAATAATAATAATAATAATAATAATAATAATAATAATAATAATAATAGTAATAATAATAATAATAATAATAATAATAATAATAGTAATAGTAATAATAATAATAATAATAATAATAATAATAATAATAGTAATAATAATAATAATAATAATAATAATAATAATAATAGTAATAATAATATTAATAATAATAATAATAATAATAATAATAATAATAATAATAATAAAAATAAAAATAAAATAAATAAATAAATAAATAAATAAATAAATTATAATAATAGAATTTTTACATTCCATTCTAGTTTGCAGCTTTGAATTACTAGTATATGATTTACATTTTTAAAATTTAAATCAAAAAACAACAACAATTCGACACTGTTTAGAAAATGTATTCTTGGAATGCTTTATAAATAGCAGCTGTATAAATAAAGTGTTTCTCATATTCTTCTGTCTATCAGTGTAATCTCTGGTTATCGTCAATCTTCTGAGGCTCCTGAAGACTTGTGCTTGTTACTCACTTTTACACTGACATCATTTTCACAGCTCTCTTCTGACTTGTGCTCGTTGTGCTTTAGCACCAGAGGTGATGCTCAGTGTTACTGGGTCTTTCCTCTGGAGGATTTTCTGTATTGGCTGCCAAACCCTGTAACTACCACATCCTTTGCTCTTCCCTCTGTCTTCCTCTATGGTCGTTTGGAGATGCAGCTTTCCAGCCTGATCCAGATTCTTCTTTTGATTACCGACAATGCTTAATTGTGACTCGCAGTTTTTTCCCCCCCCTTTTATCATTTGTTATTGTAAGCTAATTGGCGACAAATGCCAGCAGCTTTGAAATCCCTGCCGTAAAATCAACAAAAACGAATTACATGGTTACTTGAATCAAAGCTGTTTTATTCAAGTAATACGAACATGGCTATTAATAGGCAAGCTTTAGGACCCAAACGCCGCAAAACAAGGGTGTTCTTCTAATTGCTTTTATTGTAGCAGCTATAAACAGTCATTCCATGTACTTTTCTATCTCTTACTCTCTCTCTCTCTTTCTCTCTTTAAAAAAAAAAATTATCATGGTATACAGACTCATAATATCACTGATCAAGCCTTTCATTCGAACAACATTCCTGTTTCAGAAATTGTATGAATAATTTGCTGAGTCACCAGAACAACTGCACTGCTCCTTACTATTGAGTCTACAAGACTCAGGAACTGTCCTGGAGTGATGAACTGTCCTTTTGAGTTTCTTCCTCATGGCGTTTTTACTTGCTACAGTTGCCACTGGCTCACTCATTAGAAATAAACTTACAATAACTCATTATCTCTTCATCATGGCACCAGTTAGTGGGCGGATATATTTATTAGGCAGCAAGTGAACATTTTGTCCTCAAAGTTGACGTGTTAGAAACAGGAAAAATGGGTGAGCGTAAGGATTTGAGCGAGTTTGACAAATTGTGACGTCTAGACGTCTGGGTCAGAGCATCTCCAAAACTGCAACTCTTGTGGGATGTTCCCAGTCTGCAGTGGTCAGTATCTATTAAAAGTGGTCCAAGGAAGGAACAGTGGTGAACCGGCGACAGGGTCATGGGGGCAGAGGATCATTGATGTAAGTGGGGCGCAAAGGCTGGACTGTATGGTCCGATCCAACGGATGAGCTCCTGTGGCTCAAATTGCTAGGAAGTTAATGGTGTTGATTCTCGACAGGTCAGAACAGTTTTGGCAGCAAAAGGGGGCCAAACACAATGGCAGGTGGTCATAATGTTATCCCTGATCGGTAGCCATAAACTTATGCTTGGTCAGTGTATATATTCTATTATTACTCTCTGTAAAGCTGCTTCGGGACAGTATACAGTGTTAAAAGCGCAACACAAACGAAATGATTTGAATCGAAATTAAATTGATGACGGAAAGATTGTCATCCAGAAGATCTTCCATTACTAAGTTTTGTGATGATGATGATGATGATGAAAATCTATTAACTTTATTGCTCCATCTTTATTGTAACTAATCCAAAGGAATGTCCCAGGTGATTAATCTCCAGGTCAAGATCTCCGAATAACTCTTCATGACTCTCTGCTCTCGCCTCAGCCACTGCTCGTAACCTTGGGGTAACTATGGACAATCAACTGTCCTTTTCCTCACATGTTGCTAACGTGGCTCGTTCTTGTCGATTTCTTCTCTACAACAGCCAAAGGATTCAATCATTTTTGTCCACACAGGCTGCTCAGGTGCTTGTTCAGTCTTTTGTCATTTTGAGCCTGGACTACTGTAACTCTCTGCTGGCAGGTCTTCCCCTGAACGCTATTCGTCCACTGCAAATGATCCAAAACGCAGATGCATGACATGTTAAATCTGCCCAAGTTCTCCCACATCACCCCACTGCTGTGCTCCCTTCACTGGCTTCCAGTAGCTGCACAAATCAGATTCAAAACATTGATGCTTGCCTACAAGGCTAAAAATGGACCAGCACCATCTTACCTCAGAGACCTCATCACATCTCGACTGCACCACGCTGTCTGAGATCCTCCAGCACTGCTCGACTGGTACCACCTTCTCTCAGAATGAGAGGTAAGTACACTTCAAGGCTGTTCTCTGTTTTGGCACCGAAGTGATGAAATTAACTTCCCCTAGATGTCCAAACAGTGGATACTCTGGCTAGCTTCACGCGATGGTTGAAGACCTACCTCTTCCTGAAACACTTAAATTAGCACTTTCCAAGTTTGCTTCATAAAAATCAAGAGTTGTAGCCTGATTTTTATTAAGTTTGTAATCTTGCGTACCTGTATAGATTTATTAATTGCTAGAGACTCAAAGCACTTTTGTGCGTCACTCTGGATAAGGGCGACTTCTAAATGACGCAAATGTTAATGTATTGAATTTGGACAGAAGGTGTCCCATGATAAAAGGGAAATTGTATGGTTTTGTTCTTTTCTGTTATCAATCATGCCATTATTAGAAGTTGCTTTAACATCCAGTTCCTTCTCTATAGAGAAAACAATGCCTTGTATGGAAAATTAGTTTGTGAAACAGCAAAATGTGCCCACCCAAGACCTGATCAAGGCTATATAAAGTGTTAAAGAATGTCTACTAAAGGACAGACCACCAAAAGAGTTGAAGATGCTAAGATTTTCATCAGGATTGATGAGGATGGACAGGATGAAAAATGTGCTCAATAGAGAGGCTGTGCAGCTAGGATGTTTTTGGAGACAAGGCGAGAAAGGCGCAATTGTGATGGTTTGGTCATGCGCAGAGGAGGGACATGGGGTCTATGAAGCGATAGAAGAATGTTGAGGATATAGACAAAAAGGAAGGACAAGAAGGAGGTTTAGGGATGTGGTGAGAGAGAGAAGACATGCAGGGGATTGGTTTGAAGGAGGTCAATGTAGAGGACAGGGTGGTATGGAGACACTGTGGCAACCATTAACAGGAGAAGAAGAAGATTCAAAGCGAATCTTTGTTTCTTTTTTCACCTAGGGAATTTTAGATTCATTTCCATGACAGAAAGTCTACCATGTCACCTCAATGAGTTCAGGTTGTTCAGTTCTGGTACGTGTTAAGGTCATAGCAATATTATAACCTTACCCATTATTTTTTTTAAATTCCAAATTCTTCATCAGAGGGTCAAAGGCTTAAAGGAGAAGTTCAGTTTTATTTGAAGGAAGATAGACTTTTCTTTAAGGGTGTCCAAGTGTACACAAAGATAAATAAACACACCATACAGTATAGCATTGCATCTTTTTACCAGTCAACTGTAGTTATATTATAACGGTTTATAAATCCCAGCATATACAGGTAGCATTCCGCCCACTGAAAGCCTTTACACATCTATTTCAGCTATAGAAACATGCCGGCTTGGTCCCTGGGGCCGAGTGTTTCATTGGGCTAGGATTGGGTTTGTCGATTTAGGGGTGTTGGGGCAACTTGAAGGCCATGCTGTAATGTGGCCAAGACAATAGGCCTTCACTAATCAGGGACCTCAAGGTTGCCGTGAGGTTAATTGTAATGCAGGTGGTACATGGAGAGGGGGTAAAAAAGAAGCGTTGACTGCTTTACTGCCTGAGCTCACATTTTTTTAACGTTAAGGCCCCTGAGGCTAGGATTTGCCTTTCTGTCCCCTGTTCTCTCCCCTGTGTCCCCTTCACCTTTTAATCTCTTATTATTCAGCCATTCTCTTTCGGCCCGCCATGCGTTAAAGAAAACCTTTCACAAATGTCGAAAAGGAAATGTAAATATTGAGCCCGTCCTGCTCCGCAATGGCTGTTGTGATGCGAAGAGATGCTATTGTTGGCTCCGCGAGGGGCCTTGGAGCTGCGTTTTTACATTTGCCCGGAAGTGACTCTTTGTATAATTGTTATTTGTTTAAATCGACAAAGAAAAAGGCACGGCTTCCCTCTGTCGTTTGCGTTAGCTTTGTTAGACGTCTTAGCATCAGTCATGACTTAGTTTGCTTTAGACTCAATGGGTGATAAGGACTTATCTTAATTAGCGAGCTGTCAATGTTTCAGGACAAATCTTCTTTATTCGCTACAGCAGTGCTTTATTCTTTATCGAAACTCAATCTTTGTATGGGTCTTGACTTTTTTTTGAGATTTGGTTGTTCCGATTTTTATTTTTTTTTGCACAATGAAAAAGTTCAAACAGAATTTGAATTCTTTTGGATACACTCTGTTAATCCAATCACAATGTGTGTCCGGCTCATTGATTAGCAATTATTTAACTAAGACACTTTGTCAATGATAGAAACAGACAGTTAACCTTCTTCACTTAATGGGCAGCTCTTCATGCCTGTTAAGTGACTCTCTGTCCCTCCCTCTCCACATCTTTGTCTGCCCTCCCACCCCCTTCTTCTCTGGTCCCCCTTTTTTTCCCCTTCTTAGTCAATAAATACTGTGACGACACTTCAAAGCTCTCTGTTGGTGTGACGCCTTTTAAGTTAGAAATGTTTTAGTAAGACACAGTCGTTGGCAAGAATGAAGTAGCGTTAGCAAAAGAAAGATTAAAAGGCAAAACGATTGCCTTTCGATCTTGAGAAGAGAAGAGAAGAGAAGAGAAGAGAAGAGAAGAGAAGAGAAGAGAAGAGAAGAGAAGAGAAGAGAAGAGGAAGGAAGGAAAAAAGAGACAAACGTGGCTTTGTGTGCCAACCTGCTTGCCAAATGCTCGGTCTGTTTATTCAGCTGAGAATTGGATCGTGGCCAGAGCATCTCAGTCTCACGCCATCATCCTCCGCACTGCACATGTGGGCAAAATACTTATAAGTTTGCATTTGATAACATGACAAATGAGATGGCATGGAGCTGCAGGGGGAGACTCCGGCGAGACACTGGCAAAGCAAAGCGGGAGGACGCGAGAGTGCCACTTTATTTTTGCCTAACCCTTTTCCTGTCAGGCTGGCCGCTTTGAGAGGGCCATTTTGCATTCAAGTCACTGTTGTTTCTTTTCATAAAACGTTCTGGGAGAAAGGCATGCTAAAAGAAAAAAAAAACTGTCGCCAAAAAAGAAAGCAAGAAAGTGCCACGGCGGGGAAGGGGGGTGCGAAGAGAAAAAAAAAATGTTACAGTGTTTTTTCTTTCTGCCAAAAAAGGCAAACAAAGACACTGTAGAGTAAATTGTAACAGACAAAAACGTGAGTTCCAGTAGGTCACGGAGTCACTGAAGACACAGAGGGGATCTTGTGCCTGAGCTTAAAGTCTTGGGGGCTCGAGTGGGCTGCATTACTACCTTAGAATTCTTCCAGGCTCCTAGTGACCATGTCTTGAGTCATCTCCTGCCTGTTTGGGAATACAATACAAAACAATACAATACAAAACAATACAATACAATACAGTACAATACAATACAATACAATACAATACAATAAAATAATCTTTATTGGTCATGTATACGTTACAGCATAGTAAATTCACATTCCTGGAATCTGGGGTCAGAGCACGGGGTCAGCCATGATACAGCACCCCCCTAGCATATATAATTAAGGGCCATGCTTAAGGGCCCAACAATAAGAAATGCATTAATTTAATCACTGACATTCCAAAGAAAATATTTCATGCTTCATTTTAAATCCAAATGGTTCCTACAGTTGAAGCAGTATTACCACGCTGATTATAAACAGAAAGACATGATCCACAGCTTTCATGTCTCGTCTACCCTCTGAGACCAGAGTGTGTGACAGACCCTGAAAAATTTTTATGCTGTTTCGCCCATCATCTTATGTTGAACAAATGAAATTGGATATATGACAGCAAGCAGGATGGGAAAAGCCAGCCTTCTGATTAAAGTGGCATCATTACCTGTGCGTTTGAAACATCCGGCATGTCCCCCGTGCATCCGCCTGGCACAGACCTGGGCAGGAAATCCGTCACTCCTCTGCTTCTTAAATACGTCTGAAATCTAATACAAGTCACTTGAGAGACAAGAGAAAAAAATCTGGGGAAAATCTGCATACTTACGCTCATGTACCTGAGTGGATCAGGTCATGACGGGTGTAACTGCGGAGACCGGTTTGATCTCAGGCGATTAAATTTTTGGGGGGTTTTTTGGACATTTTTGTATGTTTTTTTTTTTTGTTTTTTTTTTTTGACTGCACTCATTAGCTCCTAATCAATATGAGGATTCGCTCCCCTCTACACCACCAGTGCACTCACTTTATTAATATTCATACACTCATTAGCATGAGGCTGGTGCGGAGCTAGTGCAGTCAGAGGGGTGCGCTAATGTAGACACTCAATGCAAACATTGTTTCTAGGGAAACCAGCTTAATGAGGTGTAAACTGATAACACCTTCTTACAGGGCTTTGCTTACCTGAACAAACAAACACACACACACTCATACACACACACACACACACACACACACACACACACACACACACACACACACACTCATTCTCCTTCTCTCTGCCTCTCTCTGACTCTCGAGATGACACCTGCAGCTACAAGGTGCAAGTTACCATAATTTCAATTTAAGAGTGTGAAATCCCTTTGCATGTCAACTCCCTTTGCAATTTACCTGCCACCCAACTACAGCTGTTTTACAGCTGTCTGCTTTGATCACGAAAATGCTACTAACACTAAATGAACCTCAAATTAATGCTATGGGTGGATGGTGGGGGGATAGATTGATGTGTAAATGGATGAGGGGAAAGGGTGGGTAAAAGTTGAAAGGATATATGGATAGGTGGACAGATGGTTAGATTATCAGAATAATGGAAGGGCAAAAATAAAAAGAATACAATACAAGGTAAAGATGGATGATAAGTGGATGTATGGATGGGTCAATGTGTGGGTGGTTATGGGTTGATAAGTAAATGGATTGATGAATAAATAGATTTATCGATGAATGGATGAATATGTAGGTGGGTGTGGGTGGATGAGTGAATGGATGGGTGTAAGTATAGATGTATCTGTAAATGTTTTAGTTGTAATTGGTGTATGATTGGATGGATGGATAGATGGATGGATGGATGGATGGATGGACAGATAAATGTGTGGGTGGGTATTTGTGGATGAATGGCTGGCTGGCTGGTTGAATGGATGGATGGATGGATGGATGGATGGATGGATGGACAGGTAAATGTGTGGGTGGGTATTGGTGCATAAATAGTTGGATGGATGGATGGATGGATAGATAGATAGATAGATAGATAGATAGATAGATAGATAGATAGATAGATAGATAGATAGATAGATAGATAGATAGATAGATAGATAGATAGATGGATGGATGGATGGATGGATGGATGGATGGATGGATGGACAGATAGATGTGTGGGTGGGTATTTATGGATGGATAGATAGATGGATGGATGGATGGATGGATGGATGGATGGATGGATGGATGGATGGATGGATGGATGGATGGATAAATGTGTGGGTGGGTATTTGTGGATGGATGGATGGATGGATGGATGGATGGATGGATGGATGGATGGATGGATGATGGACAGATAAATGTGTGGGTGGGTATTTGTGGATGGATGGATGGATGGATGGATGGATAGATAGATAGATAGATAGATAGATAGATAGATAGATAGATAGATAGATAGATAGATAGATAGATAGATAGATAGATAGATAGATAGATAGATAGATAGATAGATAGATAGATAGATAGATGGATGGACAGGTAAATGTGTGGGTGGGTATTGTTTATAGAAATATTTCAGACAAATATAAATAAATTAAGAAAACAAACAAAAAAATCTCAATAAAAAAAAAAAAATGATACTACATTTGTCATTTTTTTGTAAAGCTGCCCAAACAGTTCCAAGCTGAACCAGTCAGCATGGTCTCCCTCAGGTATCACACCATCCCACTCAGAATATGCAGCAAGTGTAGGGAGTCTTGGAATAATAGGAGTGGGAATTATAGCCTGAGAGAGACAGAAGCACAGGGAGGGGTGAGAATAAAGTGGAGCTGGGGAAGCACTGTAGGTTGGGCTGGATAATTGTGTCTGCTTAGCCGATAAACGATGTAGTAAAAGCCATCTGGCATACATCATATAGGGATTTAAGAGAGAAAGAGAGAGAGAGAGAGAGAGAGAGAGAGAGAGAGAGAGAGAGAGAGAGAGAGAGAGAGAGAAAAAGAGAGGGAGGGGAAGAATTGATCCAGCTGAAAGACGACAAAAAAGTGTGCTGAATAGACAAAAAAATTTTGTTCAATGAGCACATACAAATCTTATTCCTCTGTGTCATCAAACTTTTGTCCGTATAGTATATAGAATATGTAAGAAATTTCCCCACTGTGGGACGAATAAAGGTATATCTTATCTTATGTTATAGCAGCTATACGCATTTCTTTGTTGGAATCTCACATATTCTCTGATAAGAAAAATACAAACAATGATGAAGATCATTGATCATTGATCAGTGATCAGTGATGAAGATCATTATAAAATAAAGACTGTAAAAACAATTGATGATACAGAGTCCCAACACTGAATTCTCTTTACTGAAATCTTCCCTTTAACAACACCTATACGCTTGATTTCTCAAAAATGAGTTCTTAAGAGTCCTAGATTATGCGACTGCACTACCTTGTCAGAGCTGATGTTCTAGAAAATGATTCACCACCAATCTCTGGGGTATAAATCATCAGATACAATAATAAATTGTAATAAATGACTAAAACACTATTTAGTTGGTTTTAATGATATTGCAATATACAGTTTTTTTTATTATTAATATGCTTGTTTATTTTGACTCAGTACAGTACAATATAAAAACTTATGATCTTATACAAACCCAGTTGGTATGGAGCTCTGAACCGAACACACCTACTGTTTACCCTATCGCATATCCATTTTTTTTTTTACATTTGCAACATTTGGCAGACACCATTATCCTAAACGATTTGCAATTATCTTATATATAACTGAGCTATGCTGGGATTTGAACTCATGACCTTCTGATCAAAAGTCCAACAAGCTATTCCTTTAGACCCAATTTTAAATTCTGAAAGCACTATTCAATTATATCAAACTTGCCAAATTTGTTTTGAAACACTTAAAAATGTAAGTTCTGCCAATATGCAAGACCTTATTGTCTTTATTGTAAAGGTTTCTTTTTCATATCATGCCTCATTTATATGAGATAAACTTATAGGGGATAAATGTAGGAATTGAAATATATTTATTTCTGCAAAGCTGCTTTGTGAAAATATCCAAAGAAATTTACAGGTATAACTGAATTGAATCAAACTGAATGTTGCCTTAGACATAAAATCAAAAATAAATATATATATATATATATATATAAAAAAAATAAAAATGGCCACATAATATGATAGGACATAACCTTGTTATCTTTTGAGGAAACAAGTTTATAATATATAAGTTTAGTGCCTATAACTTAGAATTGTGAGTTTGTCCCTAATGAATGTCCCCGAAATGGTATGAGGAAGAACACTTGAGAGGAACCAGATTTAAAAGGGAACTCGTCCTCATCTGGGTGGATCTAAATGTCCATTCATTACAGTTCCATCATTGTTAAGTTCATTGACAGGTGCTTAAATAACTGAATCAATGCTTAGATAATTGGCCAGACTATCAAATTAGTGTTTTGTTATCATTCATTTTGATGTCTTGATCAGTCCCAACTTCAAGAAAAAGCCACAGGATATCATTGGTGATTAGATTTCATATAATAAAACCCTTCATTTTTCACATTGTATTTTTTTCACTTCATATATTCCCAGGATGTTGTCAATGTAAAAGCGACCATCAAAATAAATTAACAATACCAAGTTTAGAGAGTGTGTGCTGAAGACAATTATGAACTTTTATGTATTTTCCAGACATGATTGCTCACTGATTGTTTACCGAGCAATTAAGATAAAAATAACTCAAGCATTTTTTTTTCTAAAAGGGTTCCACATTAAAAAAATTTACAGGACTGAAAATGATCTTAATCCTGTTTATTTCCAAATATGACCACTAGCACTATCTTTAATCGTAATCTTTAGTCAAATTTAATTGAGGTAGCTCAAAGGTTAACCTGGGTCTATATGACCCCAATCGACTTTTCCTTGATAAAAAAAAAAAAGGGTTTCCTTCATCTGAGTGGAATAATATTTTGTGACTTTTCCTACATAATCTATCTATACACACACAAAAAAACTGGGCTTGATTCGGTTGTTCTGAAGGTATGTAAAAAAATTTTTTACACTTCTGGTCTTCGGGGTCAATATGACCCCACATTGATATGAATGGGAAATGTGAAAAAAAACTCAATATTTTTTTGTCAAAAAAAAATCTATAAATCCAGCATAAATCTGAAATTTTCGATCATCATTTAAGTGATTTTTTCATAAAAAAATTATATTTCATATGCAAGCTTATGGTGTAGTTGAGGAATTGTGTGGTAAATAGGTACAAAAGTACTTCATATCTCCCAAAACACAGCATTAATGAATAGATGAGAAGTAAACAAAATATATATATATATTATTTGTATAATTAAAAATGTCTATTTTTTGTATAATTTCTCTATCAATTGTTGGGGTCATATAGACCCCAAAGACCAGATTTGTAAACAGGAAACGAAGACCTTATGAGGGTTAAGATGTTGTACTTCTGATCAGAAGGTGAAAAGTTCAAATCCCACCACCGCTAAGCTGCCACTGTGAAAGGCCCTTAATCCTGAATGAAATTATATATAAGGGCATCTGTATATAAATGATGCAAATGTAAACATAATATGACTTGAGATGCATAAATTCTAAAAATTACAACAAGGACACATGCTGCTATTTAAAATAATGCTTTACAATGAACACTGGAACAACACTTGCCAATGTTTTCAGGTCACACATCATTTATTGGTCTCTTAAAACAATTGGAATAATCAGATGCATGTTCAACAAGTAAGGCGTTTGCAGAAGAAAGAATAAAGACAGAGGTTACATAAAGGCCAGTGCTTTGTTGCTTTGTCTGCAGTCAATATTCATAATCTGTAAAAAGAAAAGGCAAAAGAAAAAAAAAAGCTTTTCATACTGCTTTATAAGGAAAGAAAAAAAAAATGTCAATCGAGTCACTTCAGAGCTGCATATCTAATCAAATATAAATAAAGCCACTTAGGAGGCCATTCTGCTCTTGTTATTGTGACATTTCAATGGGACATGAAATCTCATCTCTCTGTCGATGTCAACTCAGCTCAGCGCGAAAAAGACAATACGCGCCTGACCTTTACAAATAAACTCGCGCCTCGATTTCATTAAAGGCTCCACTTATCCAATCGTTTGCACCCTATAAATCAGTGCAAGTGAATCTATTTTGCATCGCTTAATTGAAAGTCTGTTTTTCTTCTTCTTCTTCTTCTTCTTCTTTGTAGGCTGTACTAGGACTTGATGGAGGAGTGTGTGGTGACGGATGAAGAGAACAGCGTAAAGCGTTTGAGGGAATCAGGCCTTGATTGATCAGTGCCCTATGGGAGAAAGTAAGAAGACTGGATCTGGCCTTCGCTCAACAACTCACAGATTAAAGCTTTAACAACTCCGCCTGTCCTTCTTCGTCTCTTTTTTTTGTCTCTGTAATGGCAGTGTGGGTGTGTGTTCGTGTTTGTGTGTGTGTGTACAAGGCTGGGGATGGATGAGCCGCTTGCCTGTGAATTGTCCCTGTGTCTTTCACGAACTTCCATCAGTGGCATTTTCGAGCACCGCTATTGGGCCCGTTTGTTCAATTTAAAAAGCGCACAATTTATTGGCGTAGCCCGCAGAGCTTTCTGTAATCCCAGAGGACATTTTTGTTAGGGCTTAGTTGTGGCCTTAGTGATGCCATGGTGCAATACTGTAAACCGACTTCAAAGGGAGTATTATTCTCTGACGTAAATAGCATGAAGTGCGTAATGACTTCATGGGACTGGAGAAAGCAAAAGGACCGTCTTTCCATCTGGACTTGTCTTTGTCTTTCTCTCGCAGCCTCACTACTGTCTGTGCATTAGAGCTTTAAATAAAAGTGAGGGCAGCCTACAGTGAGAGGAGAAGTGAGAAGTGTGTGTGTATATGTGTGTTTGTGTGTGTGTGTGTGTGTGTGTAGCATATGAGTGTGGGTTAGGATCAGTCATATAAATGTTGCCAAGATGTCAGGATGTGTGTCATTTCATCTGACCCCTTTATAAAGTCTACTTTTTCCCAGAGTATACTAAAAGAGACAAAAATACTGCTGGGAAATTGTTAGTCAGCATCGATTAATATACATATATATATATATATATACAGTATAGACCAAAAGTTTGGACACACCTTCTCATTCAAAGAGTTTTCTTTATTTTCATGACTATGAAAATTGTAGAGTCACACTGAAGGCATCAAGGGCTATTTGACCAAGAAGGAGAGTGATGGGGTGCTGCGCCAGATGACCTGGCCTCCACAGTCACCAGACCTGAACCCAATCGAGATGGTTTAGGGGTGAGCTGGACCGCAAAGTGAAGGCAAAAGGGCCAACAAGTGCCAAGCATCTTTCGGGGAACTCCTTCAAGACTGTTGGAAGACCATTTCAGGTGACTACCTCTTGAAGCTCATCAAGAGAATGCCAAGAGTGTGCAAAGCAGTAATCAAAGCAAAAGGTGGCTACTTTGAAGAACCTAGAATATGACATTTTTCACTTTTTTGTTATGTATATAATTCCATATATAATTCCACATGAGTTAATTCATAGTTTTGATGCCTTCAGTGTGAATCTACAATTTTCATAGTCATGAAAATAAAGAAAACTCTTTGAATGAGAAGGTGTGTCCAAACTTTTGGTCTGTACTGTATATATATATATATATATATATATATATATATATATATATATATATATATATACAGTGTTGGGCAGTAACGCATTACTGTAAAGCAGTTACTTTTGACAGTAACTAATACTGTAACACTTTATTTTTTAAATAAAGTAACTCCGTTACCGTATTGGGCATTGTCCGTTACTTTTTTAAATGAATGAATTTCGGCTGAAGTGTAGACTACAGTCTAACCTGTTTACAGCAGCGTCGCATTGTAGGATTGGTGGATGAACCACTGTAAACAGGAAGAAGACGCACTGTGGGCGTGTCTCCGTTTATTCAGGTCTGTGCGGCAGTAATGGCGAGTCGAGGCGAGAGCAAGACGAGTTTCTCAAAGTGGAAATATGCTCATTATTTCACTTTAGTTGAGCATAAAGACAAAAACTTTTTAGTGAAATGTAAGCTGTGTCTTTCTGGTTCGAAGCTCGTATCTACTGCGATAAACAGCAACTGCAATCTGTTGAAGCTCCTCCAGAAACTCCATGCTAGAAGCTAGAAGCTAGAAGCTAACCCGGTGTTCTGTTCTACATTGTTGATAGTTTTCATACTTCAGCTGTGAAAGGAACATGTTTAAGAGCTCAACACAACAGCTTTTATGATGCAGAAGGCATTTTACTTTTTGATTCTGAATATATTATTCAGCTTGTTTCGTTATTAATTTCAGAAATCCTTGTGATATATTCAGTTGTGCTGATCTGACTTAAATAAAATGTAAAATTGAATTTAAAAATTACTTTGTGTTTAAGTCAGTTTTGTGTTTGTACAGACCATAACGCATAAAAGGGCAATAATGAGAACATTAAAGAACGTTCTTTAAAAAAGACAAAAAAAAACTAAAAAGATACTTTTAACAGTAACGCATTACTTTTTGTTGTAACTAATCAACAAATAAATTAAGTTACTTTTTGAATAAATTAACTGTAACTGTAACTAGTTACTATTTCTTAGTAACTAGCACAACACTGTATATATATATATATATATATATACATTTTATAGTATTCAGTAGGGTTAAAAAAAAAAGGAAAAGGAAATCTTGCCAGCCTCCTCCTTACTTGTCCTATCCACACTGTTATAATTTTGAAGCAAGCGTGAGGCAGTGTGATTCCTGCCCCAGGGGACTTAATTGTTGCAGCTCTAATATTGACCACTGCATTTAGGGCCGCTAAATAGGGCAGTGAACACATTGCACTGCGATTGCACAAAACCTAGAACAATGGCCTGTAAGATTTTTTGTAAGAGACATTTGTTGGACATCTGATTTGTATGTTGAAGCTCTACTACACCTGCCCAAAAGCCACCACAGCTAGTATACTCTTAATATATATTTGTTTTGCAGTGTGTTGCTAAAACCTCATCAGCATCCAGCTCACTGATAAAGGTCAAATCACATAATCATTCATGTATCCTGATTTGAATGTCCATTAAACATGTATTACAACAAACACAGTTGTTTTTTTTCTTCTTTATTTTTAAGGCGAGGCAGCTAACAATCACTGTGTCTTCTTACCTGATGACTCAATTATTTATGATTTACATATTCATGGACGGAAATATTCATCTCATTTAACAATGTCACTTTATAAGCCATAACTACAAACTTTTTTCTGGATTAAAATATCTATACAGTTTGCTATTTGGACTTTTACTAAATTAAAGGCTTTTCTATGGATGAACCCGGAGCAATATAACTTCAATTAAATATTTATAGGTTGAACTGAGGTTGAATAACATTGAATGTTATTTGTCTAGAATATGACAATATAACAGAGGTGACAGTGTCAAAAAAACTCTTTACACAACACCAAGAAAAAAAAGCAAAGAATAGAAACCAGACTTAATTCATTTTGACACCAGATTGCCAGGACATATAAATAATTACAGTATACAGGTGTAAGATCGTAAACACAGTTCTTGGAAAAAAAATGTAAGATCATTGATATAACTAAGGTATATTATGTCAATAAATTAGGCTTCTTGCAATACCGAAATACACGCCGAAATCCAATATATATATATATATAAATATACATGGATCTTTGGATATATGCCTGCACTGTATATATCAAAGCTCTGAGAGAACTGTGTTTCAAAGCATTTTGTAACACTGAAATGTGTGTAACACGCCTTAATTCAACATGTCAGTTATTCATGTCAATATACTTTTATCAAAACACATCACTGAACGGCACAATTCTGTACAATGCACATCAATGGAGAAAACAAAAAGAGGGAACATCCTTCTCTCATGAGACATAAAAATAGCTGTGTCCACTGCTCTGTGTCAAAGTTAGGTCACTCAGTGGGGTGTAGACTTCAAAGCAGGCAGGGAATTCTCCAAAAACAACTGCTAGCAATTTCAAATCAACACACATTGTCTCTCCTCCCAGACCTCAAGCCGAAAATATTCTCTCCATCTCACGTAGCCATATGCACAGAGGAATCTCGCTTCGCTAAATGTAACCGATTAATGTTTGCGTTGGTAAAAATAAAATGCATGCGCCAGTTAGTAATGCTTCCAATCTAAATTTGATAAATCGGGAACGCAGGAAACACAATATTTGTATTGTCACTCATTCAGAGTGGGAAAAATGCATTGTGCTCACATGAGACTCATCAGAGCAGCAGTTCATGAAGTGGCCATAGAGCGATGGTGGTCTCATTGTGGACAGAACAGAACCAGAGAGAGAGAGAGAGAGTGAGAGAGAGAGAAAGAGAGAGAGAGAGAGAGAGAGAGAGAGAGAGAGAGAGAGAGAGAGAGAGAGAAATAGAGAGAGAGAAAGAGAGAGAGAGAGAGAGGGAGAGAAAGAAAGAGAGAGAGAGAGAGAGAGAGAGAGAGAGTGAGAGAGAGAGAGAGAGAGAGAAATAGAGAGAGAGAGAGAGAGAGAGAGAGAGAGAGAGAGAGAGAGAGAGAGAGAGAGAGAGAGAGAGGAGAGAAAGAAAGAGAGAGAGAGAGACAGCAATAGAAGACCTGCCTATTTTGCCTAACAGTATGTGGGAAATGAAAGTGACCCACCAGGGTTAAAGGCCAAAAAACATGTCAAGAATTTCCCAGGATATATTTCAAGGACGAAAAAAGGAGGGACGATTTATTTTGTGCCTCACGGCTCATTATATATATATATAAAAAAACGTGTAATGATACACGTATTCGTACCATAGTTATAATCTGAGTTCCCTCAGAAATAGTCATTTTTATTATTATTAAACTTAAAAACATACAATGCCAGGAGTATAAAAAAAGAAACTAGAGTTAGCGCAGTGTCACTGTGCAGTGTACTCACTCTTTACCGGAAATAAGATTTGATTTGCACATGCATGAAAATGCTAAACAATCCATAGCACTATCATTAGCCACTAACCAGGAAATGGTTATATCCAGTTTTAAGAATTTCTCTTAAAAGGAGAAAATCCTGATTCTGCACGTCGAGAGGGTGAATGAATACAGGCTGCAAGGAATAATGACATTTGTTAAAGTTTGCTGAAACAAGTAGAACAGTTAAGTAGATCATATCTTTAGAAAATTAAATATTAAATGTAAAAAACACACACACCTGTATTACAAATCTAGCAACATTTTTTTCCATTTATTTAATTTTATTTAATCAATTTAATTTGTGCCAATTTAATTAATTACTCAATTTAATGAAGATATACAAGTGCATTGCATATAATTTATTTATTCTATTTAATTTGTATTAAATATTATGAAATATTATTTTATGTATTATTTAACCAAGTAGGCATTTGATTTGAAAAACTTTTTTAATGTTGATGATTACAAATGTTAATAATAGAAATTAAATTGTAAATAAAAACAGCAAACAATAAAATTTTTATGTTTCACAATTTTCACCCTAACTGTATAGAAATTCACCCGAAACGTGACAGAATTTTGTGTACATTTTATATATATATATATATATATATATATATATATATGATGTATCCTGTCCTCTTACAATGAATAACGTTAGAGGCAAAAAGGCGAGGGGAGACAATTACAATCCATCAATAGAGAAACAAGGAGACGTGGTCATTGTGGCGCGTTGATGGGCTTGGTCTGTGTTGCATTGTGGGTAAGTGGCACTCGCTCTGGCCTCAGCAGGAAGCTGGCTGTTCTGGCCAGTCCTCAGGTGCTGTCATTCTCCTCTCCACCATATTAATTATGGGATAAAGACTCTAATCCCTTGCCTTTGAAGCTGCTGCCTGGTTTTCAAGGCTGCACTTTAGGACAGAAAGAGATGGAGAGGAAGAGAGAGAAAAAGCATTTGAAATTAAAGCGAATAAAAATTGATCCATTTTCTTTATTTTAAATGCTTTATTTTTATTATTCAGTCCACACTTCCTGTCCAGATCTCTGGGTTATTCTACATAGTAATGTACTGTAATTCTTACCTTGATGCCTCTGCCATGTTTAGCCCTGAGGTAGGAATCTACATCGTAATAAATGACACGTGCAATGCATGCCAAAATCCATATATAGTTGCATTAGTGCGTATATCACTAGACTGTATACATCAATTTCCTGAAAGAATTCTCCTCACAGATGATACATTATTAATAGACATACAGTATGTATCATGGCATGAACTAAGCTAGCATCCTTTACTTACACTAATGGAAGTGTATCTGTGGTTAAGACCCTCAGATACCTGTTAAATTGAGTTTTCCTGCTGGTGTTTCAGGTGGAGTTTGTTCTGGATTGTTTGTACGGAGTGCTGGATTGTATGCTGCCCTCTTTTGCTGATCCATACGGTGTGTGTACCTGGAGGAGTGGGTTCAGTTTGTCTGCCATGTTGCTAAATCACTCTACTAATAAAAGATCTATAATGCATCTTGTTGGGTCTAAATTGTTTCCAAATGTGTGTATATAGTTTATCTGTGAACAAAGCCAACACACAGCTCTAGAATGGTCACATGTATCTCTGCTTTTTCTTTTCCAAGGACCGGTTTAATGTCAAACGATATTTTCACACCTTTAAGGTGTGGCGGATAAAAATAACAAAATAAAATGATACGACCCGCATAAAAACTGGTATTTTCTAAATATAATAATAAATGTGAACCCACTGTGTTGTTGTTTGTTCATTTTGCTCGCTTGGGGGTTTGATTTTAGCGCTAATGTATTATGTGTTAGCGGCCGGAGCAGCCCCTTTAATAAGGTAGCGGATGGAGGTAAGACATGTGACCGAGGCATCATAACATGCATCAAGAGTGAGTCATAGACAGATATAGCGGAGAAAATCCGCTAATTTTCCAAAAGAAAACATTGTTCAGAATCAGATAATAAATAAAACGAAAATAATGTAAGCTATGTATTGTTTTTGTGCGGCCCGCTACCAATTGACCCACGGACCGGTGCCGGTCTGCGGCTCAGGGGTTGGGGACCAATGGTTTAGAACATCTGAGTAAAGAAAAACAATAATTGAGTGGAATTATGTCACTCCAAAGTTGGTAATTTTTCCTTTAAAAGCATGTTCAGTAGTGTTTATTTCGCTTATAACACAGCAATCTGTCAGCGCACACGTTGTTTTTTAATTATAGAATGAAACATTGTATGTTTATCCATTAAAACGTATATTTAATATTTAACTTCCACAAAGCATGCTACCTTTTATCTCTTATGTTTTAGCAGATAGAAACATCCCTGACCTCACAAGGTTCTATTTTTTTTGCTCTTTTAAATATTTTTAAATATTTAACATTGTCATGTTACAGAAAAATACAGGAAAAGCCTTTCTCGTGTGGGACAAACGGGCTCTACCTTCAGCTCACACTGGAGACTCCTTCTTTAAATGTTAAATAACCATTTCCTCACAACAAACTCGAGTTTGTTTAATTAATCTGTTTATGTAGAGAATTTGAATTCTGAGCAAACCGAATATAGCATGAAGTAGCATCAAGCAGAATTTTCAAATAATGACTGAAAATTGTTAAACCAGGTAAATATTTTATAATAAAATCTATCAATCCTTTAAGAATGCAAAAGGAAATGAAAGCAGGTATCATTTAGAATCCGATAGAGACTAAGAGAAAGGGGGGGGGGGGGGGGGTATCCTGCATTTTCATGAAACCAAAAAAAGAACAGGTGGAAGAAGGGAAATAATTTTTGATCTGTCCTTTGACTGTCGCTGCCCTAATCACTCAAGACTGATTCAGAAAATGCAGGCTTGAATGTCAGAGGGCCACCTGCAGAGAGCTCGTCCGTTTTCCTGGCCTTGTGCGCGCATAGCCCTGTAATCACCACTCTCGGCACCGGCTTGGCACTCCAGCACTGCCTTGATTGAGCACCTCAATCTAACAAGGTATACACTGCTGCTGCCAACCTCGGCTGGACAATTGAAGATGCCCCCGATGATCTCGGTGCAATGCATTTTCTTCCAGTCGTATGATGTATGTATCACCTGCAAGGCCGTGCACAACAGTTGGAGAAAAATAGTTGAAGAGAAAAAAATGACTATATTTAATGTTGAAAGCAGATTTGGTGCATGTCAAGATAAATTGTTAAAGGCATTTATTTGCTTTACGGTTACAGTATGGAAACGACTTTGTGCTCCAAATGTCACTCGATGGCGGTTCTCTGTTGCCTATTATGGAGGGAGATTTTTTACAAATAAAAACAGCATTATACTGTAACCACTAAAGCCACTGAAATTTGGACCAAGATGATGAAAACTTGATAAGTGGAAAGTTATGAACACAAAAGACCATGAATTAGTCATCAATCAATACCAGTGACCAGTGTTCCTATCCCTTTCTTGTCTTTGGATCTGCCTGATCCTACATACCCACATCTCTACCCCCGGATGTTCTCTTCAATTGGAGATCTGTGCTGATGGGGACGGATCCAGATCAACAGCTTCAAGAGCAAAACAAGAACTTTCGGAATGGATTTGAACTGATTATTAACAGTCTTCTTCATTGGCTGAGGACTACATTTTGAATTAACAGTTTTGCATTTAAGGACCTTTTATTAAACAGTACACCCCAACAAGTATATGACTGTAATAAATGGACATTTGGTGCCACCCAGAAGAGAATGGGTTCCTATTTGAGTCTGGTTTGCAATCCTGGGTTCTTCCACATACCATCTCGGGAAGTTTTTCCTTTCCACTAGGAGAATATTACGTTATATTTACAGTATTTGACAAACGCCCTTATCCAGAGCGACTTACGTTTATCTTATTTATATAACCGAGTGGCTATGGGGTTAAGGGCCTTGCTTAAGGGCCCAGGAGTGTCAGCTGGGATAAGGATCAGTGTGGCTGGGATTATACAATGATAAGGAACAAAGTTATAGGCACTAAACTTATACTTTCTTTTATAATCACTTTATCTCTGTAAAGCTGCTTAGATACAATGTACATTGTTACAAATAAAAAATCAATAAATGAAAGAATGAATGAATGAATTATTTCACTTTTTCATCAACAGGAAGTACTTCATCCTGGTCCGGGTTGTGGTGGATCTGCAGCCTTGTGAGCTCATGTCACAATTAAAACGAGTATTTTCCTTTCATTGAATTAGTTTCTTTGAATTGATGCTTCAGGAAATCAAAACTAGAGATGGAAGGTGAAAATTTAGACTGGGAATCATCCACCATCTTGTTTGTATTAAGATGAATGGGTCACATGACTGTCACATGACTAAAAATGTCATTGTTTTTGAAAATCTCAGTACACAATGCTCTCCACAGAGTATCGCGTTCACCAGACATAATTGGTGATGATACATTATTAATAGACATACAGTATGTATCATGGCATGAACTAAGCTAGCATCCTTTATTTACACTAATGGAAGTGTATCTGTGATTTATATATTCCTCTTCATTAAGTGTTAAATCCTCCTCAGGATTGCAGTGGCTCTGGATCCCAGCTCAGACGGAGAATGTGATCTGTGTGAAACGCTTACCTAGTTCTCTTATTGCTTCTCAGTTTATCTGCCAGCTGATGTTTGAATGGGGTTTTACCGTGTTGGAACACACTGCTGTTCAAACAAGCACATTTTATTACATCATATCAGTCTACATTTTTATTGTTTTTGCGATTTAGCTTGCACAGAGGACTAGCTACAAATTAAGCACTTAACTGCTAAGAAGGAGATCGTTCTGGATGATGACGGCTGTGATTGCTAAGGGAGCAAACATGGTAGCACGTTGAGACTTTTAAGAATTTTACCATGCTAATTTCCAGTAAAAATAGCAATCTGCTAAATGAATACACTCACATGTAAGTTAATAAAGATCTTAATAAACATAAATCACGAATTGCAAACATGAGGATGTAGAAAAAATGTTAATGCGGCTCTGTGGTCTTCGGAAATATTTAAAACTGAGCAATGTGCCTTTATGAAACGGGTAGAGGCAAATGTATGAGGTGGTCCCAAGAGAATTTACAAAGGAAATTTTCTGAAAAGGCTTTCCTAAAAATCCTACTATTTAAAAATCATTTTATGGGACTTCCTGAGTTTATATTTAAGGGGACACTGATATTCTGAGATAAATGCATTGTCTTGAATTGTCATTGTTGTGAATTGAATAAAATATGGTATTAAAATCAATACAGTAAAAATCCACACATAAAAAAAGATCAAATATTCAATTAAAATAACAACATTCATGTTTTGTAGTATTGTTGCGCATCTACACTATAAGTATAACAATATTGGGTTACCATATGTGCTTCTTCCCCAAACTATAACCACAATGTTGGAGGCGACCTTCATGTTGTCTTTTTTTTATTCACTTCATCCTATCCTGGTTATTTTTAGAGCAGACACTTGCACCGGAGTTGTGACAAACTTTCCTTCAGCTCCAAATCCGTCATCAGAAGCAGCAGCTTGTGTTTGTGAAGAGTTCATGAACAGTTTAGCAGCCTCCACATGCATGACTGGCTCATCTGGGAGGAAAAAACCAAGTCGCTATGTGTCGTCTGACTTGATTCTATCCAGAATGGTTCAGAAACAATGAGTGTTGTTAGTAAACATTCAATAAATTTTTAAAAGATTATGCTCATGTTGTTCCACAAAGTTAAACGCACGCAGTTTTATAGTGTTTTTAGATGCAGTAACATGACATTTTTCCTTCATTTGAATTAGGAGACCCAAATTTGTTCCATCAATGACACATGTTCCTGTGCATAAAGCAAACTCCTGTTACAGAGCGCTGACCTCAATCCTACTGAACACCTTAGGGATGAATTAGAACGCTGACTGCACCCCAGGCCTTCTCACCTTACCTACATCAGTACCTGTACTTTCCCCGTTGTACCCAAAACCCTTGTGGATTGCTGAATAAACACAAATCTCCACACTCCAAAATTTAGTGGCATATCTTCCCAGAAGAGTGGAGGTTATTAAAACAACAAATGGAAACTAAATATGGAATGGGATGTTCACAAGCACATCTTATGCTCGAGTGTCTACAAAAGTTTGTTCATATACTCTATGTTAGTGAACCCACTGCAGTGGCTGAGTTGCATTACTGAAGCATTTAGCACAAGCATGTATAGAAATGGCTTTTTCACTGTTTATTCTGTTTGATTAGCATCACTAAATGGACATGCGTGGTAATTGATGGATGACTGTTATGCACAGATCAAGGTTGCCAGATTGGCAAGGAAATTTGTGTTCAGTTTGTCTTCCGAAAATATTTGCACAACACTTCAGCGAACGGCTGATTTACAGTATGTGGCACAGTTTGATAAGAAAACGTTACATATATGCGTGTGTTCATTTGCATTTTACATACATGCACATATGCATGAGTACATAAACTGCTGGTTGTTAGCCTTTATCCTTCTATGCCATTGCACTGCTCGCTGCTCTAGAGGCAGCCTAAATGACACTCATGCCAACAGGCACTTGTGAGTCATGACACTCCAAATTTATGATCAATTACGGCTTTTCTAAAGCTGGATTTAGCGTGTCACGTGCGTCTTTCGGCTCACTCGGATGTAATGGCTTTGCATGAACTGGAGCGGGTTGAAATTTATCCTCACATTGCCGTGGGTCCCTTTAACCCCACATCCGTTTCCAGCTTAATATAATATTGTTGATTTAACCATGATGTATTTGAACCTGCAGGCCCTTTCTCCTTTATTTCGAGATTAATAAATGGTTTTCCAGGGCACGTCGGGCTAAGACATTATTCTTAAAGAGCTTGACGGAGAGCTAGAGCCGAGACATGGCGTTCAGTCCATCAGAGGCAGTTATATTCAATTTCTGCGCCGAACATTTGTCAGACGGGACAGGTAGCATTAAGCCATGGAAAGAGTCTTAAGTCGTCGTAAGAGCGGCCCCACAAGCCGAATTATCACCCACGGCCAGCGTTTTCTCACTGCGGCTTCGGCCATCTCACATAATCTGATGGAGGATTGATTAATTGTACATTTAACTGGATGCATGGCTCTCTTCTCTGTAATAAATTATGGTCATTAATCAATAAAGCGCATGGTAATCCAGGGAGTTGGAGGACATGCTGCTTCCTAATAGAAAAGTCTGAAGCACAAGGCTGCTCTTCTTCTGCCCGTGACCCTCCGGATGAGCTGTTCCACATCTGCCTCTGTCCAATTAGATGACAAAATTAATGAACATCCTTTAGCTGATAATGGGATTTGTCGTTTCACTGTCCTGACCATACATTTTTTATGCTCGGCAATTTTTTCTCCCCCACGACCTTTAAGTGATTTAAAAGTTTTTCTAACTAGGTGATAATCTTTGAAGAATTTTCATTCTTTTTAATTACATTTCTTTTTTTAACAACTCCATGATAGACGAAGGTAAACGAGCTGGGCAGATGTTTCCTGATAAACAGTTACAATGGTGCAGAGTAAATATTTTAGCAGTCTCGGTGCTCACGCTCAGGTGAGGAGGCAGAAGATGCAGATGGCACGCCACAGAAACGCAGCACGAAAGAAAAGACACAGCTATGAAGAGATCACCCGAGGATGCCGTAGATACTGTCAGATTCTGTCGCACATGCTGAATAAATCATCTCAGCCTAGTACCAATAACTGATTCTGTCAAAACTGTTTAAAATTAATGTTTTGTTCAAACGTAGTTTTTTCTTTGTTGTTATTTTTAAATCAGCAATTAAAAATGAATACTCATTAGTTATATAATATAATATTATATATATATATATATATATATATATATATATATATATATATATATATATATATATATATATATATATATATATATATATATATATATATTAATAAATAAGAAAGGACATTTTAAAACAATAATAATAATAATAATAATAATAATAATAATAATAATAATATTAATAATAATAATATCAGTATTAACATTAAATACTATACATTAACATTTGTATATTACATTCCCATGGCATTATACACTATATACATCACAATAATCATTAATGACAAGTAAAACAGTTAGTAAGAATTGTTAAAATGCACTCATAGAGCTCATAAAGCACTTACAGCTGGGGGCATAATGTGTTCTGAACACTACTTACTTAACTTCACAATGCATAATAAAAAAATAGCTATAAAATATTATGTATTTTCATTAATGTGCATAATAAATCTGCAATAAATACATCAATGCCTCAAGGTATACGAATGTGATATTAATGTCTTCCTAGTTCAAACTATATATGATGTCTCACCAGATGTCATTAAGAATGACATGTTTGGCATTTTTGCAATACATTATCAAGAATATATAATTAAGTGTGCAAATTATACATAATAAGATTGCAAAATTGTTCTCCAGCCCCTTCTCTGTGTTTTTCCCTTTCTTTCTCTCATTCATTTAAAATGTATTAAAAAAAAGAAAAACTTTACACTTGTATGACATCCATACATCTAATGAATTGTAACCCTATTTACAATTATTTATAAGCAAGTATTACTGTTCTATGAATACATTTAAGACGTTATAATATTAATGTATTACTATATAATACATTATAATAACAATTGTGGTTATATTATTGTTCTAAGTACTTTAAAATGAAGCCCAAGCTCATGCATGCATTATAAGTATCAGTTAGTCAATCAATTTACATAAGCATCAATTAATCAGTCTTACGATTTCATGAATGTGGAAGTCTCTTCATTAAAAGTTAAATAAACAAGATATTATATGCATGCCTCACATCTATCTCATCCTATTAGCAAAGAAATGCATTTCCTTGTGTGGCACGTTCATTATACAAGTCCAGAATTAGATGCATTAAAGCAAAAAGCTTATACAGAAATGAAAATCTACATTAATATAGATCTGTAAATTGTCTTTCAGCCTGTCACAGCCACTGTTTTAGAAACATAACCACCACCATTTTGACCAATCAGGAAAGAGAATTCAATGGCTTAACGTAAAGTTATATACTGTATACCAGGAAGTGCTTCCATGTTTCCATAAAAACCCTCTATCATAAGGCTAGAGGCGATCAAGGCTCTTTAGTGGGGTCTAATAGGACGAGGTGAAGGGTGCATTAAGTACACTTTTTTTTGTCGAAAGGGAAAAAGAGAGCAATAGATACGTAAGTAATAACAGAGTTCGAAAAGACAATTAAGTAGTTCAGGTTGTGGATAAATGACTTAAAAGGTTTGCTTCTCTACCTGAAAAACTCTTTCTCCATCTGAGGGCTGTCAGCACGTCTGAAGGCTGAGGTGGCTTGATGGATGGCGAGCTGAAGGGCACAGCTAGGAGCTAAAGTCTCAATTATGGAAAAGGCAGTAAGTAGAGCGGTGTTGCTGAAGCCTTTATTCCAGTGACAGCGGTGAAAAATCGCAATATTGCTAATC